>NW_026623343.1:1719286-1783284 GCF_030028575.1 Malurus melanocephalus
ACCAGTGGCTGGGACAAGTTATCTAGTTCTTGGTTTAAATGTGCCATTTAAACTTMAATACTTTCACTTTCCATTTTTTCTTTTTATCCTTTCTGTAAGGCTTCATTTTGTGTCTTTGAAATGACCATTTCCCTGTCAAGTGAAGTGGCATGAAATGAGAAGCCACTTGCTTATAAATTACTTTCAACCTTTGACTTACATTTCTAGTATATTTTGAAGCAGCTGATATTCAAAAATTCTTTGGAAACATTATTGAAAATGGACTCTCAGCAGATWACTTACAGACCTTAACACATTGCATATTACAGTGTAACAAAAGGATAATGAAGGCATAATTCAGGAAATGTTATTAAGTGTTAATGTGCTTGAAGTAAAACTGCAGCAAGCCTTCATCTCTGCCCTTGCCTGGATTTTGTTTATGTGTCACTCATACATGGGCGCAGTATGTGTAAGAGCATTGTTGTTAGACCTTTTGTATGGTTTTTATTTCAATCTCCTTCATCCACTGTCTCTTTAGATTATCAGAAGRTGCAATTAGATGTTAAAACTTTACATGGGTTCAAGAGAGGACTGGGCAAATGGCCAGAAGACAAATGCAAAACATGAGATGTGGAGTGATAGTTGGAAGAAGCATTGTACCTGCTCAGTCTGCTCTTGTCTACTCTCAGAAACATCCCTCTCATCACCCATGACTATTTCAGATGCCTTTGCCATTCTGTGGATGCCCCAGTTGCCTTGACAGCAGTGGGCTCTGCAGTTCCAGCCCTCTAAGCCTGTGCTTACTAACAAAGTGAGCCAGTGGCTTTTTCACTCCCGTTCCGTTCTTCAGAGTATCTCCAGGGAAACCCTTCTACCCTTTGCCCTGCATCTTTAGAAGCAGATAAACAAAATCCCTTTAGGGGAAAAATAGTCCTTGGACAGGAGGAGGTGGCCTAAATTTAGCAGTGGGTGACTGATTTTTAATTATTGCTGTATGGTACTGGCCACARCACATTCTGGTACAGCCCAGTGACCAACAGGCTGCACCTGCTACTGCTGAAACTGCTTTGCAGGTTTTAGATTCGTCTTGTAACAATGACTGGAAAGAGAGGAGAGTAATTCCAGTTATGCTGGGTTCTTCCTGCTCTAGGGATTTAGAAATGTGCTGAAGTTAGAAGGCAACCCTTCCCTCCTGCTTTGATGGAATGTAGRAAAAGCAAACAAACAATAAACAAGCTTAGGGCTTGCCCCCCTCCCCCCATTAAAGTTCTCACTAATTTCTGTGCAGGATTAAGCTAAAAATGCTGGCTACAAATCCATACAGAGTAGGTGCAGGATTTTTTGAACGAGAACCTATGTTCTTTTCATTGTTTGGTCCCTGGGGGAAAATGGGAACCCATAGTCCTGAGTACAGATTTTGGGATGGCTATGGGAGCCAGTCCCTTGCTTCACTGGGTTTCTGTTGTCCCCCTGGTCACAAGCAAGGAAAAGGAATTTCTCARAAACATTGYCTGYCTCTACTGAGTACACTGATCTGACYCCAATCTTCTCATAGCATGAATTAAAGGAATCACATGAGACCCACAAAGCAGTCATCTGCTCAGCTATCTTTAGCAATCCACTAGTGAAATATCTAGACTTTTTCTCCAAGTTCCCTTTGCAGGTCAGAGAATCATCACCTCCATCTAGGAATGTATTCCACCTGCAAAAGCCTCTTTGCCACTGCTTGGAAAAAGGGGATCTGAAGTACTRCCTTCCATGCTTTAGGAATTGTCACCAATCCTCAGGGAGAAGCACTCATCCTCCTTAAACTGGAAGGGGCAACATGTTAATCAACCTCATTCCGAGGTGCATAGGACAGTCCGGTGATTACTGCGGTGGCAGCGGTGTACCTCAGCCATGTCCCCTCAGTTGGGGTGCTCACTTTTGACACAACAGCTAATATGATGTCAATTCAAGAACCTGAGACCCATCCAATTCTTGTTGCCTGCCTYTGTGAAGAAAATCAGGTGCTAATGTGCATTTCTGGAAACAGCCATTTCTGTCATCTCAGAAGCACAGGCATAATTCTGGGATTTCTTTGAGTTCAATGATGCATCATCTACATCCAAATTAAACACTTGCAATTTTGGGGCTCAGTTCTGCTATAGAYTGAATAACTTGTCCCCATATAAGCAAAATGGCTCAGAAAGCACTCAAACCCTGTGGGATTTCCCAATCTAGCAGCTGCTTTGCTAAACCAGTGTAATACCTTCATATATTGACAGCTCGCTCAGACACACAGCATTCCAATTATCTAGAACAATAATCCTTGGATGGAAACAGATAATTCATAGTTTTTTTGAGAATCTACTTTCAATAACCAGTCTGATTTAGTGGGAGTGCAGTAGTTTAGGATTTACTTAGTGTGTCAATGCTGAGCCAAATCAATGTGACATATTTATTCCCTTTAATCACATCAGTGTTATCTTGACAATTAACCTTWGATGATTCAAAAGCCTTTTGAAATGACTAGTGGCACTATAATTCTATATTTAGATCTAATTAAAGCTTTTGTTCTCAACATGATTTTCACTTTAATGCCAATCACATTACTGTATGGGCTACAAACGCAATCATATAATTGAATGTGTTTGAAGTAGTAGTTTAAAAAGAACAAATGGACAATCTGAGTGGGAAGACACTTAGGAAAAAATGAAATGGTAATTTATTGGCTAGGACAGCATTTTGGTTTTATTTTATGAAAAACAGAAYGTTGACACATTTTATACTTTATCTTGATCCTGTTTTCTCTGACTTTTGCTATTTATATACCTTTGCTCCTTGAACTATTCTAAATCAAGGTCTTAATCTATTTTTTTTTAAAGAAGATTTTTAAATGCATATTACTGCTACTCTTTTTTGTAGTGCTAGTGATGGCTGAGCTTGAGCTAGTTTTAATTGAAAGTAATGGAATGTTCACCCTGGGGGCAGTAGTTTCAAGATAYGCAGAAGGCTTAGCTGCTATTCCAAATTGTTACTATTGTTAATTGTTTCCTGTGTTCCAATCTTATCAATTCTCTTATTAATTTTTAATGAGAAAAATACAATTCTATTACTAAATTGAACAATATGGTTCATTTGCATAATGCATGTTTTTACAACCCCATTTTAAAAATGCCTATATACACCCCTCCACCCCTATCGCCTGTAGACTACATTGTGAGCAAATGAATTCTTTATCTCRTAGCTATAAATTAACTGTAGCAAAAATAATTTTCGAATGTGTGTTTGGTATCAGCACACAGATTTCATACAATGGAGCTAGGAGAATGAGCAAATAATTTGAGTCACATCAGTTTAATTCCTTCTCWTTCTCAGGCCCTGGTTGGGATGGCCTTTCTGTCCTGGTGGGGTGGGGCAGAAGAAGGGATGGAGGAGGTGGAGTGGCTTCACTTGAGKGCTTTCATCTACCAAAGATAATGACACCTGAGTCAAAAGGGCAGACAACTGAGAGGGAAAGCGAGGCACAGTGGTGATGTAATTTCATGTCAATGGGGAAGGGACTGAGTCAGTTATCATAAAGATGAGAATGTAATTTCTCATTTCTTTATAGGTAGTGGTGTGACATTGCCCATATTGATGCTGTCCCATTTGCCTTTCTGCATCTTCTGTACATATTTGGTACTTGCAGAAGAGGAATTGCTGTCTGGGAATGCTACACCAAAGGGGAACTCAGTAATTGCCATGGTTTTAAGTGGGCATTTACTAGGGTTTGTAGGACCTGCTATGCAACTGGAAGGGGCAAGTGTTCCTGGCATTGCCAGGAAGGCTGCTCAGCTGTGGTTCTAAGCAGTCTACAAGGAGTTTTTTTCATTAATAACTCTCTATTTCCAAGGTAGGCAAAATTTTCRTAAAGCAGAGGATTTGCAAAAGCAGAAGTACAGTTTCCTTTCAGGTGGCCAGCAACGATGTGTTAGGCAGTGAGAACTGTCACAAACCAGCAAGAAATAAACCTCTTCCTGCCGCCCCACAGTGAAATGTCTATTTGTTCCTGGAGTGTGGTCTTTCTGCCAGTGATGAGCAGCAGCAAAGCTGCAGTGAATAGAGGGCTGTGATATATCAGTGATATGCATTTTAAACAGGGGTAGCATCTGTGGACTCTGCTAAGTATGCTCTTACTGCACAAGGAGAGAGAAGTGTTGTTTGTGAGATGGCACATGGCACAGTTGTCAAACAGCATTTTGAGGGAATCCCAGAGGGCCTAGGCCATGGTGGAGGATAAGAGAGGATTCAAGAGTGCATCTTTATGAACTATACTCTGCATAAAACTAGTGAATGCTTGAAACTCTGTAAAAAGATGAGTACACAAACACAACATTTAGTTGGAATAATTTTCTTACCCAAGTTTCAAGCTTTTATAGGAAATCAACCATTTTAGACAGATTTTGGCAACACAGTCTGACAGAAATGTGGCCACTTATATCCCAAATTGCACATAACCATTTTTTTTCCCTGAGGCGTCAGGAATCAATTTAGGGGACTAGATAGTCTTGCTTTGACTTGTGCTATGATGGCTCTTCCTTCATTTTAGCTTGTAATTTTTGTTTAGAGGTGAAGACAGTCACAGAGGAGAAACCCAGGGACATGGTCTAAAGGCAGCCTTTGTCATTCAGTTCCTAAAGGGACACAGGAAAACATATTTTCTTGTGATAGTAGTTGTAATTAGTTCTTCAAAGGCATATGTGCCACAGTCAACTCATTCAGGATGAAAACTGTGTGTAATAGGACCATCTGTCAATGAACACATGAAAAGCAAGTAATYCTGTACACAACAGAACTGAAGTAGCCCAGCTTCCAGTGTCTCTTTCTCTTCGTCTATTCCCTGCTACCTCATCCCTACTAGAGGAACCTCTGGTGTCTAAGGGCTAGTTAAACAACCCCTTAATGGGAGCACCAGACACAAAACATAATTCCACAAGCTTTATTTTCTGGTACGACCGCACTACGAATTGGCCCTTTCCTATTTTAAACAGTTGATTACAAACTACTACCAATGGCAGCAGTAGGGGAAGAAGAAACACTGAAGAAACATTAATCTTGGCTCATGTACTACAGTGKAAGTCTGGTATTGCACTGGTCTCTGAAGGGACCTTCAGATGGGAGTTTACCTGCCTAAATATCTTGCAGTTTATCTCATTGTGTATTTAATTTTGGTTTTGTTTTTTTATTTTCTCCTGCTCTTTCTGAGRCTGGATAACTGGATACCAAACCCAGTGCCTGCAGGGAGCCTACAAAGAGCAGAGCTCTGCCCCCATGGCCTTGGTTACAAAATTCTAACCCTCTAATGCAAAAAGGCATCTCAAAGCCACCTCACAATAATTGTTCTGGTTTYATGTATGCTTGCAATACAAAATTTAAACTCTTCAAAGATGCATTTGCAGTATTTCTTTCTCCCTACGAAAAATGGTATGTATGGTGAAGCCATAAACAGATCTAAATGTGAAAACAAATAAAATTTGCAATTTAACATTTCTCAACGTCAGCCAGGAAGGAAATGCATGAATGCATCAGTGTGCTGGAGGAATTAATTTGTCTTCCATTTGATTAATTTCATGTAGTTTAGTAATGTTTAAATTCCAGTGTTTCACTGGAACTGTAGTTTTAGCATGAATTTAGCATTATTTTGTATAATATCATGTTTTGAAGATTTTGCATACTRTCTACGGCTAGATGAGGGTCTGAAAGGAGAAAGGAAGAAAAGAGGTAATTTTCTACAAGAATAAAGACAGAATGTTTGTTATTTTGGTTATTAAATTTATTCTTTCACTTCACTAAACTTCTCCAGTGTTAGAGCTCTGGCATTCTGCTGTACATTGTATTTTACTAGACAAGACTTTTGCACCCCTTAATTCTTGCAAGTTCATTGTTCATGCTGTTATCCTAACTAAAATAGTTTTGTGAACAATGGGAAGAAATCTGTATTATTTCATTTGCAAACATAAGTCAAAACCCTTCTTTCAGGGAAGACCAAGGATTGGCATGGTACAGTCTGTTCCCTATAGAATCCCTTTGGCCAACTGAGAGAATGCAGATCCGAGTGGCTGGACAGGAGGCAGAAATTCTGTGTCAGACTTGGATCAGAATTTGCATATTATGTATAAAAATGCAGAGTGGGTGAAAAGCAGCACATGCCCTTAAGCCAGAAGGTACTAATGAGGATGGAGAATGGAAGCCCTGTACCAGCTATTCTGGGCTTGCAGCCCTGAAAGCCAAACTTGTCCTGGGCTGCATCAAAAGCAGTGTGGGCAGCAGGTCGAGGGTGGAATTCTACTCCATTCTAGTGAGATCCCATCCAGAGTGCTGCATCCAACTCTGGGACCCTGAATTCAAGAAGGATGTGGGCATGTTGGAGAAAATCCAGAGGAGGGTCATGAAGATGGGCAGCGGGGTTGGAACTCGGTGATCTGTAAGGCCCCTTCCAAGCCTAATCCATGATCCTATGATTCAATATATGATTCTATGATTCCCAAGATACTGTTCAGCCTTCAGCATCAGCCACCAAAATCTGCCTGATATATGTTGTAATTCACACTGCACTGAAGTTCTTTAAGTACATATTATGAAAATCTGTTACATAAGAAGTGCCTGAGTGAATTCTGGCTAAAGTTTTGGTTTTCTGCTAATGATAATTTTTAATGCATTGATTTTTTTTTCAAATGCATCAGTTTAATATCTGTAGGACAAAACTTAAATCTTGTTTGAGTATTTGAGGTTGATTTGAATGTGCACTATTCTAGGGAATTTGCACTGCATCCTCAAAGCTGTGTAAAGTACTTAGCAACATATCATCAAATGTATTTTTGAATTAGCTCTTGAACGCATTTTCAAAATCCCTGCCTGAGTCAATAAGTTACAATCACCCAGAGTACATGTGAATGATTGATTTTGGCATCTGAATTGGTTAAATTATTATAACAGAAAGTAAAGCACCTGTGTCATTTCTGCCTTGGATGGCTGTTGGGGTAGTAACACAAAGTAATGAACTGTGYAGTGCAAATAATGAGAGCAGTTAAGCTTTCATGATCTGAACAGAATGCTTTGTGAGGAGCAAGGTTTGTGAAGAGCTTGTTTCGCAAGATGRAGCATCATCAACCCATATGAAGACTTGTGTAATCATGATTCTTATTTTCAGCTCAYAGTACCCAGCAGTCCATTTTGTATAATTAAGGTAACATAGGCTGTTATTTAATGCTTCTCAGCTGGCAGACATACTAGTCTGGAARTACTRCAGAAAGGCTTGCTATAGTTAGAGTTTCAATGTTTGGTGTTTCCATAAGTATAAAAAGAAAGTGGTTCAAATCTTTGAGCATAAATGGTTTTGGTCAAGTCAGCTGAACTGTATGCCATTGATCTCAACTCAGCATATAGTCCATCATGTTAGTAGTCCTGATAAACATCCCTAAAGTACCAATTAAGTTTTTCTGAAAAGTAYGACATTCTTTCTTCGCAAGTGAATCAAACATTTTCAGAGGGTTTTTTTTTTTCTTTTTCTCAGCTTACTAGGACACTGAATTTATTTCTTGATGGTTTCTAAGTCTATTTTACAGTTAGGGAAAACCAGTCCTAGAATTTATAATGGTTGTGTCTTGTTCTTTTATAGTTCCTCAAATGCCCAGCATAAATCTGGAAATACAAAAGCACCTGTTCTATATCAGATTCCACTTGTTCCCCTTGCTGTCTTCATCCTTAGGTGCTAGAGCAACATTTTTTGGCTTATATTTACAATTCACTGCAATTTAATAATTTTCCCCATCTCTGCATTTTTCTTCTACATGTGACAGGAAGAGCTGCTGTTTCATAATGAGGCTCTTCAATAGCAAAATGTCAGTAACAATAACAACATTCTGTCGACTCAGTCGAAAGAGTATTTTAAAACAACAGCATCCTCACAAGAGAAGGTCTTGGCATTACAGGCAAAARATGCTGGGATATTGTGGGCCTAAGGAAGTGGATCGTGTCTGAATTAGATTGTGATTTTCTTGCTGTTTACCTGTTGCAACTTATGTTCTTCAGAATCTCTAAAACATTGAATGTTTTCAGTTCTTCCATTTTGCTGGCTGTGCCACAATCTTCAGGCTGTACATTTTAGAGAGGAAGAACTATTAAAAGTTTTACTAATACTACTCAAACAAATCATAGAACAAAGAGACATTTAAATAAGCAAGAGTCACTGAAAGATATAGAAGCTTGGTTCTGCAGAACCAAGTGAGAAGCTTATAATGTAATTCCRCTAACAAAACACTTCCAACCAAAAGTATTTAATGCATCAGAGCTTTAAAACCTTAATCACAATTTGTTTGTTCAGATTGAATAGAAACAGTATTGATACAAACTATAATGGTACATCTCTGGGCAGGCTTCTTTTCTGGGGTTTCTAGCCTCACTTCTGGTTCCACCTGTTTTCAGTCTGTCATGACTGAAAAATATAAAAAGTGCATACAAACCAGAGTGGTCTAATGATGGTGGAATGGGGAATATTAACAACAGATAGTTGGGGTTCTTTTTGTTATTGCTTTTATAAACTCTTTCAGCATTTCAGCTTTCTACTGTTTTCATTTGAATAATTTTMATTTGAAATTATTTTTATTTTGCTTCTTCTCCACTTCTAGCATCTCTGGCCAATGTGCTGTGGAATTATTAAAGGGTCACTGAGAACAGGATCACTTTTATGGTAGGTGTTTCAACCCTGTTTTTAGTTAGATTTTCTGCAAAAGACAGAAAACTTCTGAAAAGTGAGGAAGGGGTTTTCAGGTGCTCCTAAGGGATTTGCTTGCTGAATACTCTGAAATACTGTATAAATTTGGCATTTATCTTCTGTAACATTTGCAGRCCACTCTCACCATCACTTCATGATAAAGAACGGACACGTCAGGAATCAGATCTGTTCTACTCTGTTAGCTATTGTGCTTTTAAATATTGACTACATATAATTAACTATTTATCGTTGTTCAGAAGTGTGCAGGCAACTCATGACCTGCTACATGATAGAGTACAAAAAGATGTTAAACAGAAYCCTTTCATCATTCATCTGAAAGGAAATGGTATGCTGTCTTTCAATATAATGTTTTTCAAAGCAGGATGACAGAACAGATTTTGTCACAGCAATATGATAAAGGCCTGTCAAATTTGTGCTGCTGCCACTTTATAAGTATTAGTATGTCTGCCTTTTTGTTTACTGAAAAGTCATCTTTGAGAGAAATGACAGGTATATGTTATTAAACTAATATTTTACAGGCTTATATTGCCAAAAATGTATGGCTAGCTGAAAGCTGCCGAAGTCAGTCTTGCTATTGTACAAAACAATGCAATATCATTAATTCAAGGGCCTTCTGAAACAGCTTTTCATAAAAGAAGGTATGTATCTCAAAAGGACACTCCTTTGACCAATTTTTGTTAAGAACTGATTTTTTTAGTTATGACTAGAAATGTTTTTTGGTTTATTTCTCATATATTAGGTTTCAGTTTCCCTTTTCATTCACAATTTTGGTTTGTTTCCATTTTATGATGGAATGCAGACAGAAGCTTAATAAGAAGGCTCACCACTATTTAGTGTTKGGTAACCTCAGGTCTCATCTATCTYTGTCATGCTGAACTACCAGCAAACTTATTCCATCTGTGGTTAATAAATAGATTTTGGGTGTTGTGTACTAGACTCTGCCATTGATTGTACCTCCACCTGCACAACTGTTTTAAAAACAGCTTCCTTCCCTTTTTTCAACTCCCATCAAGAACAAAGATGGAGATGAATGCATGGAGAAGACTGTGTGGCAAGCAACTGAGGGAGAGATCAGGCTTATGTAGTGGATCCTTCCTTCTGCTATATCTGCTTTCACTTCTTCCAACTTACTTTGATGTCAATTTTCCAAATAATGAAAACTTGATGCTGATGAAATCATTGTTTCTACTACCTTCTTTCTCTGGAACTAGCATACACAATGATATACTGTCCTACTGCTGTGTGCAAATGGATGACACAAAGAGCTGAGTGAGAAGTAAATCCTAAAGAAAGAATAAAAAAATATTTCTGCAGTATTTCCTACTGCAGGACCATTCCAGCCCAGTGTACTGTGCTGATAGTTTCTAGGTGGAAACAAGAGCTTGTGCCTTATGGCTACACATTTTGCTGTACTCTGCTTTAATGTGTGACAGGGAACACCCCCGAGGGAACATCCTATACAAGGATCTAGGCACAACTGCTGTCACATACTCTTCAGTGCCTCCTGTGCTGCACTGCTTGGTAGTGTAGGCTGCAGCCCTGTGGATATGTTAAAAAAAATGCAATTTTGTGGTGAAACACTTCTAAATTAGAATGTTCTAAGTTGTTTATGGCCTTCATATTATATGCCTGTAYAGTACTGATTTCTATTTCTACCCAGCTTGCTTTTTCACTGCTAAAACTACATACTAATCGAACAGTGTATAAATAAAACATTGCATATGGCAGGATTGACTTTTCTTTCAGACACCCTGTCACTGAGGGTAAGCAATATARCATGCATTTCCATTTTCCTACCTCTAGATTTCATTATAACCATTTCCACCACCACCCTGAAGAAAACCCCCAAGACTTGCACCTTTGCTGTTTCATATGTTCTCTGTTATATTTTAAGTCATATGTTCTCTCATTATTACCTAATGGATTAGAAAGAGTGTATGAACCATCTTTCTCATGAATCTACATGTGCATGTGAGAATACAGGAGCAGTACATAGCCATATTGGATGAGGTATTACCTTATAGGTAATGGTATCTTAAACGCCATCTGTTTGGTATATTTAAGGCTGGTTAACAAGAATCAATTAAATTCCATTTTGCATAACCTATATGTAGGTAAACTTCACATGCCTGGATTTCTTTCAGCTGTAACATGGGATTTCCTGCCTCACCCCAAGGTAATTTTCTATTTAGTAACTGATGCAGCAGAGTGACCAAGTTAAACTTTATGTTTTAATTTGCAGTAATTCATTGTGCTTTGAGCCCAAGGATTTTTTCATACCTGTTTAAATTGTGCTGAAGAAAATGTTGATAGAATATCTGACACATCCAGTTATGATTTTTTCTGAAATAAATCACTCCAAGCTATTTTAGAATGCAACTTACAGGACTTCTAAAGCTCTACTATTTATAAAGGCATGCAGGAATGGGACTTTTTAAAGCTCTGGCTCAGATTCTGAAAACAAAATTAGACTGTAAACTTCTTTTAGAGCTGGAACTGTTCAGATAATTCTTGCTGCTCACATCTTCATTGCTGTGAACAGAGATCAATGCTTGGCAGCTAATGGAGATTGTGGGCGAAGTTGTGAGTTGCTTTTGGCATTTGCTCCAAACTTCTCATTGCAGCTGTACTCAGATACACTCTTTCAAGGTAAAAGCCAATTACCCAAATTTTATTAAATTGTTCTTTCACAGAAGGATTACTGATCTTGAAAATATGATGAGAAACTCATAAAAGAAGCCTAACTATCAGCAGGACAGTGCTTTCCAAAGGATTGGTGAGAACATGATACCCACATCAAGAGTATAGCAGACCTTTCTAGATTTAGTTTTTTCCCTGTTTAATAGGTTCTTTGGGCCCTGTAATGGAAATTCATTTATAGACTTCTATATATTTATCAGAGACATAAAATTTTTCTATTGCTGATAATAGATGATCTAGCAGAAGTGATATGTTAATAGGACAACTGCCACAGTCATGTAATTCAGTGTATATGTTTTATTTCCTCTTAAAAATGTGTAGATCATTAATACTCATGCTTTTTGCAAGAAAAATGGCAAATCAGCAACTGACTTCAGTGTTTTCATCCTACCCACAGTGACTCTGCCCAAGACTCTGCTCCTCATCCTGCTATTCTCCTTTAACTGATGAAAACTCTTTGCAAACAGCTTCCATGTGGAGTAGCAATTCCAGGTGCAGTGAGAAGCAGAAGAGCTGAATGCCATAAAGAACATAGATGCTGAACTGTTTCCTGGCTGGGCTGGTAGACCATTAATTTTATTTAGCATATTCATTTTGTAAGCGCAGGGGGACTGCGCTACTGAATTCAAAGGACAGATTCCTATAGTCATAGCTGTGCTCAATTCGACCCATGTGTGTTCCCCATCCATAGTTCATCTGGACTTTTAAAAGGTGTTTGGGCATTTCCTGAGACTGGCAGGGTGTCTATTGGGGCTGCATTAGCCACTGATGTGCTTTTGAGTATCTGTGCCACAGAAGCATAGAATAAGAAGTAAAAGAGGTGTTCTGACATAACTTCCCTCTTATCCCAGTGCCAGAAGAGCTGAGCTGAAAAAGAGCGTGGCACAGTCCTAAAAACACTGTCTACCTAAAGGTTCCCAAAGCTGTCAGCAAAGAGAGTTTAAAGAGCAAGAACAACAAAGGGCAATTTTTGGTCCATTTCTCTCCAGGGCAAGCAAGGTCACTAATGAAAACTCATCAAAAACAAGCATAAAAGCCATGTCTGGGCTTTTTTATCTGAAACTTTGGTACCAGGAAGGTCACACGAGCTGAGCATGCTGCAGCGCAGGGAACATAATTAAAATGTAAAATGACAGCAGGTGATATTACTGTCAGTGGAAAGTTTGTCTGACTGCTGCCTTCAGGTTGCTCTGAATCACTTCTGAAATGGTGACATCAATATGAATGTTCCCAGCAGCAAGAGCCACAGTGGAAAATGTTTAGAACTTTGCCTAATTTTTGACAGTTAATGAGACCTAGAGGGAATATTCACAGAGCAAAAAGCACCTTGTTTTGGCTTGTTTGCTTTCTAATGCAGAATATTTATTGGTCTCCAGTCACTCCCTAATGACACTTCTCTCTTTCAATCTTTGGCCTCTGCTATTCAAGATATAAATAAATGAAAAGAATATACTTTGCAAACCATTTTTAAAAACTGGGTTTTTTGCATTTCCCCCATGGGACCTCTTTGCTCCTGTTTGTTAATTATGTGGAGCTGTTCACCTTCCTGATCTTTATCCCAGGATAGCCAGGGAGTGTAGTCCTGAGCCATTTTTTCCATCTTCCATGCAAAAAGGGCCTTGAATGATATCCCTGGCATGTACATGAATTGACATGGATTGCCAAGGTGGCATTTTGGTGCCTGGGGCAGTATGCAAGGGTGTGATTCATTATTTTGCTTATTTTGCAGACGGGATACTTAGCAAATCTTAAAGAAAATGGTATGATACTCTAAGAATACCAGGTCRATAGACCTTCAGAGAGAAGGCTGTATGAAGTTTAGCAGTTTCAGTTGGCTAGAATTCTTTGATTTTTTTTTTTTTATTCTTTACCTAAATGATTTAAATTAGAAAACAGGTTTTTTCCTAATGGAGAATTTCAGAGGAAAGTTCTTTGCAAATTTCACTCTTGACAGATATAGTTTAAAAGGTGGTATTTTGATTCTAAAMTCGGATTCTGGAGTTTTTATCCCAAGGTTACACTGTACTAAACTAATTTTTTTTTCTATTTTTAAAGCTCTACAAAACACTTGGGAGGGCAGACTTGAAGTTTGAAGTGAAATGGATGTTTTTTGGCTTTGAATTGCATTGTAAAAGCTTTTCTTATCCTGTAAAAGCTTCTTCTCCATAGAGAATAGCTTTCTATTCCTTTCAATTGACAAAAGATTTTCAGTTGTGTTTGCTTCATAAAATCACTAGTATAATGTGAAATTTTATATTCCATCTTTGGGAAATTATCTAAAAAACAGGCATATTCAAGGAAGTACATGTGTTTTTAGGTAGCTCTCTTTCTGGAGTTATTCTATATCTTGATTACTCTGGGGGTGCAGGGGAAGATGCACCTAGTTCTTTGAGTACTGCAGAAATTCAGTAGGAGTGGAACTAATTCTGTAACAGGTAAAGGACATTCAGATCTTCTGATAGGATTAAATAGAGGTCTGTGACACATTCTCCCAGCCTTATTTTGTCAGATTGCAAATCTCATCAKATAGTCTTACCGGAGTTTATTCATCTTTTGTTGACATTCTTGAAAAAAAGAAGAAATTAATTTTAACATAAGTAACATAAATTAATTTTCTGAGTACATTTCCACTTTCAGTTTAGAATTTCTTCCTGCTGTGCATGCAGCAGAGCTACAGATAAAGTAAGAAATGCACAATGAATTCGCAAAGAACTTCTTTTCCATATGGGACTGCATAGCCTTTCGGGACTCCAAACACTACATATATCACAAGAGAAGAAATCTAATTATCTGAACCATCAGATCATGGAATTATTCAGGTTGCAAGACAGCTTGGAAGGTCATTAGTCCAGTAACTTTCTCAAAGACTCAGCTATCTGATAAGAGCAGATTTGTTAGGACTTCATTGTAAGGTCTTGAAAGTCTCTAAGGACAGAGATTTTAAAGCCCCTGCTACACTTTAGGATATTTCTCCATTGKCAGTTGCAGTATAAATAYCCAAGAAAGCACATAGAAAGSTTTGTCATATAGYACAGGAAGTRTTTATTCCCTTTTACTTAGTGCATGTTACATCCTATCTGCACCTTGGTGAAAGAAAGATGTTTCTGTTCATGTTTAGAGTTGTATAATTTTATTCCAAGTAATAAAATTTATTTGTTTATCTAGATCAAACAACTTCAGAAATATMCTGGGGCAAATGAGCAGTGTTTTCTTAATGACTTTTTTTCCTCAAGTTGCATAATCTCAGGCACTATAAATAGCTTTGACATTCATGTTTTGTTTTTATGAGCTACTGTTGTCTAAAAAGCTTGTGTATTTTCCCAGTTGCTCCAAGACAAAGTATTTTCATTATTAAGGAGACTGGATTTTATGTAAGCTCTACATTCTTGAGTGGTATATGCTGTTATGTAACTGTTATGYATGTAAACAGATGGGGTTTTCCGTATAAAAAATAAAATTCATGTGAAGATGCCAACTTTATGAATAGAGTCTRTAGGATATCAATGCTGTAAATATTAGAAAGTTGTACCATTGTTCTGGCATCCTGGGCTGAATGCGGAARGGCACTGTCAGCAGATTTTGGGAGGTGATTCTTCCCCTCTACCCAACACTGGTGAAACTTGTCTGGAATTCCAGGTTCARTTCTGGGCTCCTGAGTAAAAGAAAAAAGATGGACTGGAGTGTGTCCATTTAGGGTCACTAAGATCACAAAGGTTCTGGAGCATTTCTTGTATGAGGAGAGGCTGAGAGAGTTGGGATTGTTCAACCAGAAGAAGAGAAGGCTCAGGGAGTCTTATTCAAGTGTATGAATTTTTGAGGGAAAAAGCAAAGTAGACAAAGCCAAACTCTGCTAAGTGCTGGCCAATGGTGGGACAAGACTCAGTGGATAAAAACAAAATACTGGAAATTGCAATTAAAAACAAGATTTTGGTTTTTTTTTAGTGGAGGTTATCAACCACTGGCATGTTGTTTCTCTGAGAGGTTCTGGAGTCTCCATCCTTGGAGATAGCCAAACCCTTCCTGGTCAGTATTCAGTGTTGCTTTAGTTGGCCCTGCTTARACTAGAGGATTGGACTAGAAGATCTACCCACCTGCTTCTCAGCCTTAACAATTCTGTGATTTGGAATTCAGATTCTTTATCCTAACCCATTTTTATAGTTCTTTATTTTTCATAAGAGAGRCATTTGCTGTGATGGGGCTATTCTCTAAACATTGTTCTGTCTATGGATCTAAAGCACACCTGTGTGAGCTAAACCATGCAGATCTGCAGATGTGAAAAATAAAATAAAGCAGTTGAGGCATTAACATAGGCTAAAACTATGGGATTACTTCTTTTGATCAGAACATTCCAGAACAGATCTATCTTCAAGTGTTGTCCAAAATTATGTATTGGACCGTGTTCAATGAACATAATTTGGAGTAAGAGTGTGGAATTTCCATTGGCATTAGGAATGAAAGATTATCAGATTGCTACTTCTTAATCTGGCATTCTGTTTCAGTCCAACAATAGGCTGCTGGAAAAAAACCACCGAAACATGACTAACTCTCAATTCTTTTTGTTTTATTTTTAAGCTAAGAGAGGAGCAGAAAATTTAATCTCTCCCTCTACCATAACAATATTGTTTTTGCTGTCTTTTGGCAGTCATAAATTAAGTACAGCCAAATTTTGAAGATGAAAGTTGGTGTTTCACCTCTATGTTGACCTAAGCAAAACTCTAAATTGTAGGAAAGAGGATTGTGAAATATATCCTCACACATGCCAGTGAGTTTGTCCAAGAGAAAATTTCTATCTCTTTTTATATAATAGGAGTATTTATGCCTTATTTCTGAACATTCTCAATGAAGTGTAAAAAAAAGGACAAGTTTGAATTTCTTTCTTTAATAGCCACAGAAATACCGTCACGGCTAGATCAGTAATCATGAGAACTACCACAGCCACAAAATCATAATTCTGTCATCGTAACTTTTTTGTGAGCTCTTGATTTTCTCCTCACTGATTGTGCTTCTTGTTATAGTTTGAAGTTTCTGTTCAATTTCAGTTCAGCAGTTGATATTTGTAGTTGGAAACATATAACCAGGAAGTATCTGGACCACTGCACAGACAAATCTGACTATAACTTATTTGTAACTACCCCATTTATATTTTAAATCCTTCTTCTCTGATTCTTTTTTTCATGGGTTATGTAGTAGGAAGTGAAAAAATTATTTACTCTACCAAGTCCATTCTTAATCTTAAAGCATCTATCAGCAGAGATGGAAACATCCTTCACACTCAGATCAGTCTATAAATTTTAAGGGTCAGTCCACCTCTTTTGGGAGAAGAATGCTTTGAGTACATCCATACAATTTTTATGACCTTTTTCAGACTAATTAATGAGATCTGGCTCACATCCTTTAGGCTGAGGCTGAATCCTCAGGGGAAGAACTGTATCTTTGTGACCAAGTGCTAAAATGGACACATTTTATGTGTRTGGGCAGCTAGTGCACCAGGGCCTAACACTAAAATAGGAATAAAACCAAACTCATGGTGTATATGCACCCTCTGATGGTTGTTTCAATGTACCTTTTAATTTTTTTTTTTTGGTGGGGGAGGAAGGATGAAAGCTGTGGTAATGAATTCTTACTCTCTCTTTATTATATCCTTGCAAATTGATCTATAATGTTTCCCAAGCACAGCTTTCCTTGAAAATCAATCTAAATTACCTTTTTTTTTCCCCAAGTGTGAATTGAATGTACAGCAGCTATTGCTAGTTAGCTGTATGTGGAGACATTAATTTTATTAATTCTGAATAAAAAAGGTCAGAAAGGAGAAAATCCAGTGTAGAGGAGTGGAATTGGTTTGGAATGGCAACATGAAGTGCTGTGATAGGAGAAGTGCTAAAACCAGCGAAAGCAGCTAAAATGGTAGAGGTATTTGTAACAACACAATTTGCAAAGTGTGAAAAGAGATAAAAGAAACCATGTCTGGCTGATTCCTGTCATGATGCTTTTATGGTCACCAGTATCTGTGCTGCATGCTGGTTGTGACCCTGACACAGGAAAATGTTTGCAAACTCAAACATTCCTTCTGGTGGGGTAGGCTTCTGTCTGGGTGATCTCAGCTGTTAGTTTCTCTCTGCCCATCAATACAGCTGCCATTTTTATGGGTTTTTTATTTCCTCTGGGATATTCTATATTGAGAACAGTAATATATTTAGTGAAAATCTGTTAAAATAAGAGAATTAATTTTTTTCCTTTATGAGCTTGCTCTATAAGATTAATCTACTCTACTACCTGATGTGGGTGGCCAAGCCACATCTGTCCTGTGAGTGCTAGCTAAATTCAAGTTTCCTATTAGTTTTGTCTGAAAAGAAACAAATTCTGCTGGCTTATTTTTTGTTGAGTAAAGTRCTTAAGAACTTCAGTGCCAGGAGTTGCACCGAGGATAGTAATTAATAATCATAACCTGCAAGCCCACAAACCTGCAGAATATTTGCCTCTGTCTTTTGAACAAATAAATATTTACTCTGCAAATCCTGTGTCGGAATAGCATTCAACAGCTTATTATACACACAATCAAACAGAAATGCTGTACTATTTTCAAACCCCCTTAGCTTGCTTAAGACCAGCAATTCCCATGCATGCATTGGCATCAATTATAAAAGTCATTCTTCAGTGCCAGTTTCCTGAAGAGTCCACTGTTTGCTTATTGAAAACACATATTCAGTGYCTATATCTCTAAAGTATGTAGAAGCATATCTCTAAAGCAGATATAGAAGCACAAAAACACATGAGAAATAAGTGAAAAAGACCTTTCCAGCTCACTGAGTGAAGGACTAGCTCTATTTTAAATGCCATTACTGCATCCAAATTGCTACCTCAGCCATTGGAATTCACCTGGGGAGTGTTGTCTCTTTAATGGGACCCTTCACCAGTCTTACTTGCCGTATGTACTTTGTCTTGTTGTACTTTCAGTCACAAGTTTCTAGCAGACAGCACTTAGTTCTTTGCCATATTGAATTTCCCTAAACTAAAGAAAACTTAATTTAAAAGTGAAATTGCTAGACAAATATGCTCACCCAGGCTCATGACTCTTTATTCAAGTTCAACTCTTGGGCAATGAGTAAAAGAATGAGTTCATTTCTCCACTGGAAGCTAATGCCCTGTAGGGTGTCCTATCTGCATGGAAAACCTGGATTTTCTTCTTGTCCTCTCCTGTGCAGTCTTGCTTGTTAACTCCCACAGAGCAGTTTTCAGCTTGTGGTTTGGACATCGTTTTCAGGAAATGCATCCTACTTATTCCATGTCTCCATGGCAGGTGGGAACATGTCCCTGRTGGGGAAACACCTTATGAGTTGGGATTGCAAGGTGTGTAAAACTGTTTGTATGTTGGTCTGTAACATGGAATTTGTATGTGAGATGGTTTTGGAATGATCAATGAATCAAATAAAAAACTGAGAAAAACTGACCCTCTGTAAACAGGCAGACTTGAGGGGAGTGGTGGGATACTGATGGGGCACTGTTTATATACATTTAGTCTGGCAATATGGGTAATTTCAATTAGTTAAATGAGTGATACTGGAATTGTAAGTATTTGCTGCACACTRTGAGCTTTTGCTTTTGGGGAGTTATCACAAGCCAGCTTTTGTGGGGTTTGAGGCAAAGTGTGCTCTGTGGCAAAAATRTATGTCTGGCTTCAACTTAGTGACGACCAGGGTATCCAGGTCCTTTTTTGCTTAGGTCCTTTTTTGCCTATCTGCTTTTCATCACTGGGTCACCCTGGGTTGTTCCTCCCCAGGCAAATGGCAAATTCAACTTAGTTACACCAAACCCCATGTATTTATTCCTCGTATTTCAGCTGCATCCACCCTTCCTTTTTTTTAACTTTATTATGCTGTAGGTATTTCAGAGAAGAAAATAACTGTGAGTTAAAGCAGAGAGCTCATCCAACCACTCTATGGGAAAGACACTCAGCTTGGGTCTCTGTCTCAATGGTTGTGCCCAGACAAGAGGGAGAGTCTTAAACACAGGACTGATGGGTCATGGGTCAAACCCAACTTTAGTAATGAAAATTATCAATAAAATGCATGACAGCTTATCAACATAGTCTAAGTGTGTTAGAAATCTACTGTGTTGTGAAAGGAGAATAATGTTTAATACAAATTAAGGTATTTTTATATTGTTGAATACCAGCAAGAATGAACAACAAAATCACAGACAATCTGTTGGAGCATTTTTCTTTCTGTGTGTCCCAAGTTTTACATGGCTTCAATAAAAAGTACAACATGAAATATGCTATAGCATACTATTTCAGGGTGATCCATCTGGGATGTAGGTGTCAGTTCTGGACCAAGCTCAACTCTGTGCCAATGAGGCCTGTATATTTTGTGGCCGGTAGTAGTGGCAAAAATAATTAGAAAACTCCAATAACTGCATCTAAGATTGCTCTTAGACTGGTTGCTTCAGATATTCCTGCAGCAGCTTGGGTGCTGGCCCGTGTTAACTGCAGTCACTGGGACAGAACGGGAACTCTGAGCACTGTCTTAGCTCCAGGAGGGGTCAGTTTGTCAGCACATGGTGTACCACAGATGGGTTTGGCTCTTGGGGATGTATATGAGGCACAATGCATCGGGACAAGTCTAGTGCAGGGCTGGCTGGGGATTTCAACCTCTCTTGGTAAAGTGCTGTTATCAACTAAATTGACATTTTAAATGAAGATTTTTTTACTCATTTGTCTTCTGTTTCACAACGACAGGACCTTTTATTTATTTCTACTGCAACTCTTTACATACATTACTGATTCAGTTCCAGCGTGTCATTCATTACAATCAAAACGCTAAATTCCTCTCACATTCTATTCTCAATTATTTCCTGCCAGCAGGGGTCACACGGCTACCGCAGCTTCTCATCGCTGCTCTGCCCCAGTCACTGATGCCAGAGCATCACTTCTGCATCGCTTCTGTGTCAAAGACACTTGGAAATGCCTCTCAGAGATATTGAAAAGATAGCTTGTAATGTCCATCTTATTATCTATTTTCTGGGATATTGTATTAATGAATATAACATTTTCTAGGAAAGAGCCCATCTTATCTCTAGCAGGGTTTTTTTTGGAAGGTCAGATTTTTTTAATAGTCATATTATTACTATTAAGCGTTGTAATAACTCAGATATATATGCCTATTATGTGCTTTGCTGTGTTTGCTGGCTGCTGCTGCTTTCCCACTGTTAAACTTGATTCACATTTCTCTGYTACAGGTGAGTACAAAACTTCCTCCAAGACAGGGAAAAACGAAGAAGTTGACTGTTGGAACCCCACTAGGAAAAGCAAATTTACAGTAGGGATTCTAAATAAACCATTAACTCTTTCATATCTGATATCATGTTAGAATTATCTCCTTGGCAAATTTTGCTTCAAGGAAAAAATGAACAAAGAAAAGAGCAGTTAAAGAATAACAAACTGCTATAACATTTGGAAAAAAAAAAAAACCCTGCAGAATGTAGCAGAATGTAGTGTGAAACCTTTAGCCTACTTGTACATAGTATTGGTATTTCAAMTACAGAAAAATTAAGGATTCTACTGAGGGACCAGGGCTCCCTTCCAGAGGGCACTTTCCACACAAATGGAAAGGTTTTTTCCAAGACAACCAGAATTCTGGTTGGATAGATAGAAGCAGTGGCTTAAACTATTTTTCCTGTCACTGTGAGCTGTTTAAGAGATTCACTGCTGTCTCTCTTATAAAGGTGTTGATGCCCCTGGATGTTGCCTGCTGGTTGACCAGCAATGCACAGTCCCCAGRGGACAAAGGGCTGCTCTGACCTCCCTTTGTATCTCGCATCATGAAATCTATGAGAAAAACATATTTGACAACTGCGCTGAAGTTTGGGGTTAAATTTTCAGGAAGAAATGGTTTAGGCTATGATAGCAGGAATACTGCAGAGAAAGGTGAGGTTTGCATCAAGGGACACTTCCTGCTATGCCCGGAGAGCTCCATTCTCCATGGTTTCATTCTCCAGCTTTAGTCAGGGGATCTGGACTCACATAGAGGTTTGARCTACAGGTGGCTTGGTGGCACTAAGAATGGCCTTTGCTCTGTCATCACATTTCTTCAGGTTACTGGATATGTCTGAAGCCAATTTCCASCTCCTAGCTTCATGAGAACTTACTAATTTAGATTTAGTTTCAAATGAGCAGAATGAAAATATCTTACAATGAAAAAGGGAAAGGAGAAAAAATATTTCAGTCTATGACTGTGAATATACTTTAAACTGTCATTTGGATTACTTGATTGATCTTGATTTTTTTTTTTTTTTTTTTTTTTTTGCAGTGAACTGAGGAGATTAACTTCAAAAAGTGCCAGGAGAAGAATATCAGAGTTGTCAAAGGGTCAGAGTCTTGTAGGCAATTTTGAAAAAAAGGAAGACAAGAAATGAGAGGATGACTTTGCAGACCTTAAAAGAAGTAACAGAAGAGGGAGCAAATAGACATATTCAGTTATTACTATAATGACAGTATTAAGTGGACATGCAAAACCCTGTCTGTAACTGAGAGAATGGCCCACTAAATGAAGTTAAGGCTAAAATCTGCCTCACTTTATCTCCATGCAGCTCTACTTCTTCAAAAAAATTCCAAATCAATTAAACATTTCCATAGTAGACCAAGAGTTTTAAATCAGATGTTAAATCAGGGTGTTAATTCCTGTGAAAGTTTTCATAACCTTCAATTATTCCCATGCAAATGGCCTGAGGGCTATTAAAACAGAAATAGAGGTGCACTCAGCAGCTCTCATTTTAAAACTGTGAAGTTCTGTATATTATCTATTACAAATGTTGAGACATTGAAGTGAGACCAACTGGTGAGCTTTAAACATTAGACCAGAAATTGTAAGATGAGTGTAACTAGAGAGCTGATACCTAGAGAGCTCATTATCTAGCTTCCCAAGGTCTTACTGATGTTATTAATTTCCTTCTGTCAAATGGGCAAGATAATGTGAGATCCTGAATGACCAAGTAATTTAAAGAAGAAATAATTAAACATTTCCAGCTGCAAATTATTCTTCTTTTTATGACATATTATGGCCTTTTCTTTCATGGAACAAAATCATATTAGAAATCATGATGTTAATACGTGAGATGCGTTCTAATTCTTTCCTAAACTGCAGGATACCCCTGTTGCAAAAATTATCTGTTCACCCAGTACAGATTATACAGTATAGCATAAAAAGTAGTCAAACCCCCTCCAACAGAGATGCCTATTAGTGCTGTGAATCCTCTTCTACCTGATGAGAAGACTGAACCAGGAGGTCAGTCCAGAGATTAAGAGAAAAAGCTCAAAAACACACAAAATATAGCACCTCAGAAGAAATTAGGAAGAAGAGATGCAAGGGATGCAAAGGATGCTGGATGAAAATTTCTGCCTTTACTCAGATTCAGATGGAGATAAAACTGTCCTTTTGCAGAAAGCCTCAGCGCGGCAACACCTCAGAAATGCTGAGCAACACAGAGTGAAAAAGGACAGATGATCTCTTCACCACTGCTCATAAGGCTTTAAAAAGACTTTTGCCTAAAAGTAAAAATAGGAATTAGAGTGGAGGGGTTCTTCAAGTGCTCTGAAGGAAGTTATGTCACTGCTTCTGGAGATGAGTCCAAATGTAATGTGGCCCTGTTCAGCTCTGCACAGCAACATGAGTTTGTAATCTTGCTAGTACCAGGCCTTGGTTCATAAACCTGCTTCTCAGATTCTGCTTCTCAGATTCTGCTTCTCAGATTCTGCTTCTCAAACTGCCTCTTGGGCCTCCCTGCACCTACTGCATTCAGAAGGATCTGCCTCCACTCTCCTTCACCCTTTTAACCTTCCAATAAGACCTCTGGAAAAGTTTGGTGTGGACAGACATCCTCAGACTGCTGGTGTCCATGTGTCTCTGAGACCACGCAGACTCCTTGATAGATTTTGTGGCTTTGTTCCTGTGAGCCAAATTTTCCCTGAAGAGCTGTGAGAGCCAGAGCTAAAAAACCTTCTATGTCCTAGAAAATTTGAATGTGTTTTCCTCTTTTCGTGCTTTGTAACATTTCTTTTGGAGGTGGTAAACTGCAAGTACCACTCAAAGGTCTTTTAGAGACTAAGAGGGTGATGGTAATGATCTGTAAAGGTTCTGTCAGTGCATGTTCCTAACGGATTGTTAGTGTTTAACCACCACTTGAGGGAATGCTTTATGTGTCTGTAAACATCACTGTCTGGAAGATGCTGAGATTGTACTTCTAGGCAAATTCTTATTGAACGTGCATGAAGTTCCCTGGGGAACTGTGTTTTGGCACAATGATGTTAATCCTACTAGGCACAATACTGTCTTTGTTGCTCATGTCACATTTTGCAAGAGGAGGTCTTCAAACCTCTGTTGTTTTGGTTGTTTTTTTTTTCTTTGCCCTCTACTTTCCTTTTCCTATTTGGAGAAGGAAATTCACCTGAAAACCTTGTGTTGCATAGACCTGTCATAAATGCTGGCCCAGACTAACACTGCTCATTACAAAGTTCAAAAATTGATTATTTTCTCTTTGTATATAGTCAGATATACAATCCAGTCTTTTAAATATCTGTTGGACAAACACTCTGCAAGCCTTCCACAACAATAACATCTCTTGGGAAGATTTATTGTCTGCCAGTGGAAAAAGGATTTTGAGCCTGTATTGGCTACTGAAATCCTATGTGCATCTCCAAGGTTATAGCCTACAGAATGTAATGGAAATATRTACTAATCAGGTCTTCATAGTGCAGGGCCACAATCAAGCATCTTGACTAATTTACAGTATACAGCACAGTAGAATTATAATTTTAATGTCACCACGACAGTAATTCAGTGAATTGCAAAGCATTTTTTGCATATCAAATATACATTTTTATAATTATTTTAATTTTGTTCAGAAAACATTATGGAGATATTAGATTTCAGAATACAAAGTATACCTTCTAGAGCTCATCATTCTACTCCATATTTCTCAAGCCACTAGGAAAAATCAGGACATTACAGTTGCTACAGCATGAGTTTTTGTGCCTGTTTATAGGTATTAACAGCATGTTTTTAAGAAAGCTAATAGCATCATTTTTCATTGTCTTGAGAGAAATGAACAATTGATTATTACCAAGAAAGATCTCTCCTAATTTTGTAAAAGTTTGTTATATTCCAGGACAAAACAAACAAACTAAAGTTAAATCACCCTCCTCAGGTCTGAAATGTCAGCTTTTCAGATTTGCATGCTCTGGAAAAAAACAAACATGTAGTGTATCTGATGAAGAAAAAAAACAGCAGGTGGGAAAAAGTTCTATATAACCATAAGAAAATTAGATGAATGATAATTGAGAGACTGATARTGGAGGAATAAAGCAACTTAATCTTGAAAAATCTCTGCAAGTATCAAAAATGGTAGCACTGCAAAGTTTTGTCTGCATAAAAAAAGTTACACCAGTGTTTTAGGATATATTTGTATATTCTTAACAYACATCTGACACTACTGGCACCAGAGCCAACTTATGGAAATATCCAAGACACTTGACATTTTGCTGCAGAGCATAAAATCATATGCAAGCAGTGTCCAGCMGTGCAGCTTGTAGTGTCATGAAGCCTCTGGTAATGAGAATTAACAGAGGAGGAAAAGGATTAATTCTGTTAGTCAATTCAATTAAGCTTTTGTTCCCCAGCTTTGAGTCCAGTGCTAGATTTTATCTCAGTTTATCAAACACCAGGCAGTGCAGCTCCAAGGAAGACTCAGGTCATGTTTTTATTTTGTGGTGGCTTTGTTGTGAGTGCCACCGTCTCRATTCCTTCTCCTTCTGCCCAGCCATGGGCAGCTTTTGCTTTGCACAGAGACTGAGAGGATGGTTTCTTATARTAAGAGTAAACAGCAGTGTAGTTTGGTGAGGGTCTTTATCCACCCTGATTAATGCAATAATGGAAAACAAATYTGCAGTTTTTCCACTTGGAAGTGAYATAAAACAAATGTGGTTTCCTGGGAACAATATTTTCCTTTTCTGAATGAGTCCATTATTTATAAATCTTTCTTCTTGGACAGAAGAAAGCCATTCCCTAATGTTCTGTGTGAGACAAAACTTCTCTATTAGKCATTTAAACATATAATATTCTTTCAACTTTTTGAGCTTTTTAGGGTTTCATTCAGTATTGATGGAGTATCTTGACAAGGTGACCGAAATTTTTCAGTTTAGACATTTAAATGTGAGTCCTCAGAGGTAGTTGTCTGTTCCTAGTGAGTCAAGGAACATATGTAGTTTTAAAGTGGTTAAAGTAATCAGAGAGGAAACTCAATCCTTGGTATATTTTAGTAAGAATTATGGGATATCATAAACTCAGATGATTGGAAGTCTTTTGAAAAAAGCATCCATGTGTAGTTGTCTCATGGCGTGGAATGAAAGTGATTCTGAAGAAGTTTTCTTTTTTCCTTTGTTTCCTTTTTTCAATTCCATTTTCTGTTGAAAAACATCTGTTTGTCACTCAGAAATTTAGATTTTTCCAATGGCAAATTTGCAAAAAGGAAAACACAATTATTTTGGTAAGCTTAGTATGACTTAAGGCTGTATAAAGAGAGAAAATACATTAGACTAAGTAGCTGGAGAAAAACGAAGAGTTCATTATTATTTCACTGTGGTGGAACCCAAAGCAAAGAAAAGTGCTTAAGAAAACACTTCTCAAATTAAACAAAGCATGATCTTTGATGTCTGCAGTTCACAGTAAACTATTTAAATATATTTTTATATATGTAATATTTATATGATATAGTGTATGTTATGATGTTCTAGCTGCAGATAAACCCTATCTAATTAAAATGAAGTAATCATTGTTCAGATGAATAAGAAAATGTAAGATACAAAAATCTGGAAAAAGAGGTGTGGTTGTGCCATTTTCGTCCTTCACCCCAGTTTCATTGTGATAAGGCCTTCCTTTGTTTTTAATGCATTATGAATTTTTAAAAGGAAAACACAATAAATTGTCTCAAAAAAGTAGAGGCAGCAAGAGGATGTCAAAGTGAAATCAGATGTTTTGATATTGAAACTAGATGTAGAGAAGATCATGARAATTCTGTTGGTAAAATAATACATRTGTGGAAGTAGCCAAGGAAGAAAACCCAAACAATAACAAACAAAAAGAACAAGCAAGTAAAAAACAAACCTACAAACACACTCAAAAAAAAGGAGACAGACAGAATTCTGTTAGGAATACAGAATTATCTGGAAGATATTTGGTCAACTAAGTTAAGAGGAGAGAAGAAAGAAAGGCCCTGAGGAGACWTTCACAGCAATAGGTCAGCTAGACCTGTTYTCAGTGACAGGAAAAAAATTAAGTGGTAAATTCTCCAGGGTAAACCCATCTAAAAAGTTCATGCTCCAGCTTCTATATGAATCAGAGATTCTTTTTTTCACTTTAAAAATCACACGCTTGCCATGAGAGGGCCAGGAGAGCAGAGAGGTAGAAGTGCAGAACCTACTGTTGAACAGTAGTGAAAGAACGTTTTGTGTGAGGGTAGACTGCAGATAGGACAGGAATGTGAATGCCKCTCACTCCTCTGCTCCCAAAAATCACCTGTAAAACAAAGGAATGATGGTTACACTGACTCATGTTGGTCTGATCCATTGAATATCTGGGTACGGAAATGCACCATGGCCTTGCTTCAGGCTGTTCACAGCTTGGTGGCAGAAGCAGGCTCTTCTTCAGGGGGGCAAATGCCTTTCTATTCCCCACCTTCTGGCAGGCTGTCAGCTCACCTGTGGCCAGGAAATTTCTTTTGTATCCTGCATTGTTATGTCATTATCTTAAATCTATTTAAAGAGTGAGTCTATTTGTGGTCACATTCTCCTTCTCTCAGCCTTGTTTTTTTGTTGACATTTTAAAGTAGAAATCTGAATTTGTTCTGAAGTAATAATACACTGGATAGCTTTCTGAGTGTAAACAGCAAAATATTTAAAATGTCTAGCTTTAAAAGTGCCAATGAAATATACTGCAGCASTTCTATGGTTTTCTGACTTACAGCACACATTCTGGCTTATTAACATGTTTTCAACTGTTTAGAGTGTCAGAAAGTTTTCTGCACCCAACAAGCTCAATTTGCAGACAAACTGTATYATCAAAYCTGTGTGAGCAATTKTCACAGTTGACTCTCTTCCTYTTCCTCMTCTTCTTCCTCCYTCCATTATAAATTTATAATTTATTATGCTTTCATAAATGAGGCCCCTGGTTTTATGCTCTGGCAATCTGTTAATTAGTCTTGAGTGAGGAAAAACAGCTAGTAAGCATATTCAGCCATTGTGCTGAGCATTATATATTGATAAACAATATGGTCAATAATCAGACAACTGTGGCACATGTGCAACCTTTGTGCTACTGTTTCTGAGCGGAATTCATTGTTGTTACATTTTTCTGATGGGAGAAAATMAAGAAACCTCCAGCTTTCTCAATATCTCTCAGACCACAATTGTAAATGTGGATGCAAAATCCATTTACAAATGTATATTGATGAATGAGGTACTGTTTAGGAATCAATTTATCTTTGTGTTTATGTTTCTGTGTGTGTAAATTGCAGCACTATAACAAAATCACTGAAAAAGGTATGTAGTCCTAATTATGAATAATGTAGCAGCATCTGGGAAGCTTGGGTCGGTGCCAACATAAAAGCCAATGCAATTTTGGTTAAAARCTGGGAATGGGGTTTCTGAATACAGAACATCTTTCTTGCATGTTTTATACCCCTGGGAACTAGCTATGTCAAACCCGTTCAAAGCTTGGGAATTGCATAAATGTTCATGGCATGAATTGGAAGGTAAGATTTTTAGGAACATGCTTAATGTTAATTACTTTAGGTTAGATATCTCAATAGAGGACATTCAGCAATAAAAGAATAGAGGTGGTTCAGTGACAGAAGGAGCATAATCACAAAAGACAGACTGTCATCAGAGTGGTGGAATGTAATTCTAAGCAATCACATCAACTAGCTTGGTTTTTGTCAGGCAAAAATTCAGTTTTGATCATAGCTAAARCAACAGTAATCTAACTCTATTCTAATTGCTAGGTTACATATACTTATGAAAATTTTTTTAATGTCTTGGTTTGCAGCCTCTGAGAGAAATAATACAAATTAAGAATTTTCAAGGAAGTGAATATAGTTTTATACTGTTTTTGTTGAAATAACAGCTCATGAGCCTCATCATACATTATCCATTTCATAAAACTTAGTTTTCTTAGTAACAAGAATTTCCAGGCACAAACACAGATGTTGTAGTTCTTTAATAGTTAAAAAAGTGCCCAGACATAGGGATTAGAAATCCCAACAATCTGTATATTGCTGCAATTTTGAAATAGTAACAGAGAGCAAAACATAGTGCAGAATATATAAATATATTTGTCTGTGCCTCAACAGGATTGACTTTTTTCACTACAGTGGAGTTCTGCTTRTATCAACAATGATAGAAGGTATAARGTACCAAAAAAAAAAAAACCAGTTTTAAAAAATTGCATGAGAGAGGGTAAGTAGGAATTCTGAGTCTTTGCAAAGAACTTAAAATGCAGCATCAATAATAGTATTTTATTCCTTTCAGTGTTACCAAGCCAGTGTCAAAAAAGTAAAAAAAAAAAAAATACTGGATTTTTAGAGATGCTGATTTGTGCAAGAATGCAAAATATTAATTTAGTTTAAATATTTTMGTCCTTACAGCATGGACACCAAAAATATCACAACTTGATTCTCTAATCCTGTCCTGAGTTTGTGGTGTTGGTACTTGGAAAGCAGATTTGTGCTTGTAAACCATGCAGAGCTTGTAAGAAAWCAATGAAAATATTCAAAAAACAAAAGGATCATTCTTGCTTGCTTGTTTTAGGATAGAATCTTWTTTYTATCCAAAACTTCTTATTATGACCMTTCCATAAAAATAAACCCAATCCTSTCTATATCTWCAAACCARCAATACTTARCTTTGACTTTTGGTGGAACATATCTCAGGTTAAAGAACATTCCTCTGGAGAGACTCATTGAAATAAAATCAGCTCTAGGTTATTTTCTCTCTAACTCAATTATAGAGAGTCCTGAATTCTGGTCTTGTTGCCCCTGAAGAGGAGTACAGGGCTTCTGCTCATAGTAAAGGGAATTTCAGAGACACAGCTAGGAAAAATTTAGTTTTCAAGAACTTGGAAAATTATATATTGTTGGTTGAAAATGTTCTCCATTTGTATCCACTGACAAGCGTAACACAGTARAATGAAGAAGTTTATTTGGCTAGATACGGTACAGATGAAGCATATAATACAACTGACCCAACTGAAAGGTAATGATTATTTTTTAATATTAGTGAAAATACAAATTTGACTCTACCCCTTCACCATGTTCCCTTTTCCTTTTTCTACTTCCAGAAGCTATTAAATAATAATGTTAATCAAGCTACACATTTTATTATAAGATAAAATTATGTATAGGATTACATGTTATGCAGAAGTGTGAACAAAACAGGGGATAAAGAATCTTATTGAAGAGAATYAGTAAGATTCCTAAACATGCAAATTCTGCATCTGTAACCAAAATAAACTCATAAATAATTTTTACTTAAAATAAAATTGACCAAATACTCCAGATTAAAATGAAGCTTCTTAGATGTTCTATTGCACACTTCMGCATAAGATGCAGCTCATTCAAAAGAAAACTTCACTGTTCATTATTTGACCATGAGACATCTACTCTCTATTTCATTATGAAACACCAAAAATGCAGTGATTCTCGAAAAACTATACTTTTGTCATGATTTTCTGAAGCTGGCAGAGGAGTTTTGCCTTTGTCTTCTTTGATTACATATTTGCATTACTTTTAATTTGTGAGTATGTGTGTGTGTGTGTGTGTGTGTGTGTGTGTGTGTATGTGTCTGTGTGTAACAGCAATATAATTTTCACCTCTTGCTTAGAATTTCCTCCTTAATTCAGGAACAGCTGCTGAATTATCATTGTTCTTCCTGTGTTCATGTCCAAGACAATAAAACTCTCTATGGATCAGGGATAACATAGAGCTATAGGCAAGCATGAGAAGAGAAACCAGTGTTTCTGGTCTGTGACTGAAGTTATTTTTGTTCCTAGAATCTTTGCATGTCTTTTCCAATATAAAATAATTTCTGTGTAGAAGCATGACAGTTCATGACTAATTAAARTGCATCCTGCAGGCCCCTAGAGTGTTTATCTGTCAGCTTACTTACCTACCCTCAAATTAAGAGCTGTTAAAGATATGACCTCCAAATGGATTTTAAAAGTCAAGGATATTCAAGAGTTATATTTTTCAAGTGTGTAATATCTGATCAGTTAAAAAAGCTCATGAYACCTCCTATTAAATTAGGGACTAAAAATTATACAGTCAGGGATATGTTAGAATATCCTTGGAGTTTAGGTAAAGCCCCAGTTCATTTGTATCATGAAGGGAAGATTGAAGACCTAATTATTTGTATTTGTACTTGCAAAGGAAAAAAAAAATCACATTATGCCTTGTTAAATGACATGTACATAAATAATTCAAGCAGTGATTTTGAATASTACACACATTATAAATGTATTTTTGGAACTTAAAACCACAGYTGGATAAATTAAAATCCTAGTCAAAATAAGGAGAGATAGGAAGGATGACAAGGAGGCAGAAATGCAAGAACGCAGAGGAAAACAACACTCAGGGTACTTTTGTAAGAAACTATTCTGCTCTGGGAGCGTGACGGATCAGCTCATCAGGGAAGTTCTGCTGCTTTGCTGCTCCAACCAGGGCACAGGAGCTGCTGTGTGCTCTTGTCCTGGCCCAGGTTCAAGCTCAGATCTGGGATAACACACAASCTACAGGCAGCAGAATTGTTCCAGCATGACCACCACCATGTTATCAGGCTGGAAAGAGGATCCTGAAGCCAARAAGAGGWTTTATYCYGGGTGTGAACACTKCTCATGGTGGGAGGCTGAGGCATGYGAAAGAGGGAGAATGTAGGAATGGGAGCTGCTTGCTGAGGGGCAACTTGAACATTCCTCCTGTCCTTGGCATGTGTCACAGTTGCTGTGTTCTCTTGCATCCTAAGGCAACTGGTGCCCTACAGGACCTSAGAAAGTGGGATGAAGGTGTGCTGGCCAACAGTCCCCAGCTGAGTGGACCAAGTGCTCTTTTGGTCCTTTGCAGTCAAAGGAAGAAGTGCAATTTGTAAGACTGTCCCATAATATTGCTCGTCTCTTTCCTCCTTGGAGGAAACACATCTCAGKGCTGTGCTTGCAGACAGCAGAGCTGCCTTCTCTGGGTGTTGAAAGGATTTACAGGAATGCCACCACTCACCCCAGTGACTGTATGGCCACAGAGGATGCCTGCCGTGGGGACAGAGCTCAGTGGATGTTTAGTGAAGGAAAAAACAGACTCAGTGTAGATTTTATCTTCTTCAGTGAATAAATAGCCCTTTCAGGAGCAAAATTTTACCACTTCCAGGAACAGGCTTTCATTTTAGCACAAGACACACACTTGACCCTACAGAAGGATATTTCCACTTCTTATCTGATTAATCTTGTTTGCAGTTCTTTTGCTTGCTGTTACAGACATTCATTCACTGCCAAGTCATGGCTTTAGTATGAACTTTTAAATTTGTAAGAATAATCTAAATCATTATTTTTTAAGCCAGATATAGAAAGAAGCTTTTCAGGTATTTGGATGGTGGAGCAGTCCTCACTAGAATACACAGAAGATCTCTTGTTGGCTGCAACTGACTTATATGTCAAYGTTCTAGGTGGGATTCATCTCACTCACCGGAAAAAAAGGCTGCTCCTATAAGATAGTCATCTAGAATAAGGCTACTTTGCAGAATAATCCATCACATCCTAAGACAAGTAGCTGAACCTGGAAATGTTGTGTTTCCAACTATTATCAGGGTAGGTGGATTACTGAATGGAGCTGAGCAAATAAGTCAGATGGTTAAAAACAACTGAGATAAAAGCCTTCCTTTGACTATAAAACTGTCCAGATACAAAAGTGTTGGCAGGATGCTGAAACTCAACCTCMTTCTRWATYAATTCTTTTGTGCTCTGAGGTTTTRTGTCTTTTCCTGTAACCACAAACCCCACACATCCTCAGTATGTTTAAGTATCAGACAAAAAGACACTCAATTCTAATGCATTAGGATGAACATGTAATGACTGGCACATCTGCTGATTTTCATAGGCCTTGTTTTAAAGCTGCACTGATTTCTACCTACACTTCCTAGTGAAAACTGCATGAGATGAAGATGTTTAATTTTCCATCTGCARCAGAGAACAAACACCAAAAAAATTATGCCGTGTGATGTTTCCCAGGATAAAAGCCATCCTTCTGCATCCTCTGAAAATAAGGAGTATAGTTCTTGTAACAGTGTCAATGTGAACAATATCTCGTGGATTAGGTAGTTTCCCCTTTCTAGCCATCACTTTGTGCCATCAGTCTCTGGTCCTGTGCACATGGAGACTGGAGGAAGATTACTTGAGGAGAAGGAAAACCCTTCAGCTTCCCCAGACTYCATCAAGTGAAGATTGCTCACTGGAGCAGAGTAAACAGCAAATGGTAAATTCTTCTGGAAAAAAACTTCTTTGAAAGAAAATTTCAGGTATTTCATGCCCGTACCCTCTGCAGTATTATTTGATCTGGGCTGGCGCAGTGGGTGCCCCTGACACTGTTGGTTACTTCCTTTAAAAACAGAGTAACCCATTTGCTCTGCATCACCCCTGGTGGGGATGAGGTGCATCCTCCCTTTGCCCCACAGGGCCCCTCCTGCTGTCTGCCTTCACCATTCCCACCCATGCTTCTCCTGACCATGTAAAAGCTTTCATATGCCCTGGGGTGAGGTTGGCAGGACCTCTCTGTACTGGGACCTTCCTGCAGAAAAGCCAGCTGATGTTTCCTGGCTCTGGGGTGTGAGCCCCTCATCCCCACCCAGCCCTTTCAGGAGTCTCAGAGACTGCAGAGTCACCACTGGCATMATTTCCAGGAACCAGGAATGCTTTAATGCACTTTGACTGTGATGGAGAGGCAAGCTTGAAGAATGCAGGCTTTGAAGGAAAGTGCCATCTTTAATCTTTATGCCTTGCTCTGCTGTTGAGCATGATGTTGTCTGAAATTGAAGCAAAGAAGATGGAACTTGTTTAGAACACATTGGAAGTGCTTATGAAAGTAGCCTGTAGAGGGGGAAACAGTGTTTGTAGGATGAGAAAAATAAGTAGTTTGTTTATTCAGGTGGGAGTTTTATTATACATCAGGTAATGATAATAGCTTGAACAAAACATTGTTTCTGTTGGTGGACTGCATTAATATTGTTCATGTTTTCTCTTTGATGTGAAAAAAAGARCTTATTTATATTGAAATTATTATTGTGTTTTCTTATAAAATGTACAGTCATGCTTATTTTCCAATTTTTTTTTACATACAGAAAATATTTCTAAGAATTAATCTACCAACACACTACAATAAACTATCACTCCATTCTTGACTCAGGAAGAGACAAAAAMCAAACTGAATCCTTTGACATTAATTTCATGGCAGAGACTCTATTTCAACTAGTGAAGATGATGAATTACTTGGACAAGTGCATTAACCTGAGATAGCACCAAGGAGGTTTGCTTTTGCTTTTGGAAGATGGCTCTTTATTTCAGAGCAAACGAAAGAATCAAAACAATTAGAGTAGGGGCTGTATAAGAGTGTCTATTCATGCAGCAAAGCCTGAAGGACCTCTCAGCCAGAGGATTCCTGGTTAGACAAGACAACATTTTCTCAATAAGACAATGTGTTCTGAACTGGTTGAATACTATTGCAAATGAGGACCACAGTTCTATCAATAGCAAGAAATTTTGCAGAGTTTTGGATTTAGTCTGAGCTGTGTTTCCATAGCAYCTAGGTATTCCAGTGAAGACAAATACCTCACTGTTTGGTGTTGTGTACACATAGGCCAAGAATGAGAATGAAAATCAGCATGGAATTAGGCACCCAGGAAAAAGAGGGTGTAGTATAAGGGAATCCTYCCACCAAGTTCTGTAATTTGGATTGCTGTCTCCTGCATTCTTGCTTCTTGCATGAGACACTATTTATTACTGATCTGAGTTGATTTCTGCTGTCCCATTGCATCCTGCTCACTATTCTCACTACTGCAGAGATCTGTTCTCCCTTCATGGGCCACTGACAATGCCCAATACACAGAAACTGCTCTCTGTRCACAGGGCAGGACTGATGGTCATGGGTGTGAAGGATCCCTCATCCTTTGGGGCTGGAGCAGCTCTCCAGGAGATTGCTGTTTGCAGAGGTTTCTACATAGGAGGTGAGCCCAGAGCTTTTTAATCTCTTGAGATGATCCAGARTGGGGCATTGAATGAAACATTATCTATTACAGGGACTTGTTTGGCTTCTCAGKAAATTTCCAACAACTCCCTGCATGCTGTGATCCCTATCAGCTATAAAATACTGACATTGATTGTTCCCATGAAAAAACAAGTCCAACAGGTCTGATAATTCTATAAAAAGTGAAATACAGTAATATTACATTTGGATAGTAATAGCAAAATACTTTTCTCATGGAGACACCAGTGCTTTCCTAGTATAACATCTACTTGCAATTAGAAGAAGTAAGAAATACAAAGTATTCTCYTAAATTAAGCAATCCAAAACTCAGCATACTTCAAAAATGACTGAAATACATGTATTTTATATAGACATACATTTACACATAATATTTTGGTTCACACATTTGCATAGGACCAGGATAAAATGTCTTACATAAATTAAGCCCAAGAGTATCAACATCACATGGCTGGACAAATGCATTAKGGGATTATCCCATCAAATGTAGGTYCCCAGAGCAGGGRGATTATAGACAATGTTTTTAGGAGTGCTCTTAGATAGAGAGGAAATAAATCCTTTGACTGGWAAAGTGGACAGCCTTGTTTCATTGTCACACATAATAGAATTTTTTCTTTAAAGTCTTGCAATATGCTACTGAAATATGCTTGTCAGCAGTTGTGCTGATAGGTCAAAACCATCCTGTTGCTCTGTGCAACTTCTGAACCATKAAATGATGTTTTAAACATTCATTTAATTTTTTTTTTAGTCCGTGAGTTGTCCCAGGCTTATATTTTAGACTCAAGGATTAAAGAAACCAGTATGCCCAAAACTGCCAATGAAATAGAGTTATTGCAGAGTATTTTGCTTCATTTGGGGGCTATAATTAGCCCATCTAAGTTGTCTGCTATGCTGTTCTTTATATCTTTATCTAYTTGGTGCCAGTTGTAAAATTGTGGTCTCACTGAATGYCACKGCAAAACTCTCAGTTTAGYTGCTAGGAAAAAAACAGGACTTCCCACCAGAACTTAATTAATATCATGTCAATAAATACATTCATTTGAGAAAGTTCATTTCTAAATGAGATGAAATGACATTTCAGTTTAAAATAGGTCAAGCTTGGTGGATTTCAATAAGCTTGTTCTCACACTGTGTTAATAACTCCAAACAACTGTTCTTGTGCTTGGGTAATGACATTGAAAATTGATTTGAATCACTAAGACAAAAGCTAGAAAATTAGAGAACATTGGTGTGGTGGGCACAGCTGAAAATACCTCTAAAGATTTCTAAGGCTCTTTTTGTCAGGAAAAATTGCATGCCAACAGTTGATGGCCCTGCACTGCTTCTGCTTTCCCCACTTGATAACTGGAGCAAGAACCTTTAAAGGAAAGAGACATTTTATACTGAGAGTGCTTCAGGTCCCTACAAATGCCTCCAGCCTAGAGGGGATGCCTCCAGAGAGATGGGGTTGTGCTTTCAGGGCAGCCTCATAAGGATGAACAGCACAGTGTGTGTGGGTTATAGGGTGGGCTGGGGTGGGCATGAGCTTTGGATGTCAGTATGTGAGGGGACAGCACTGCTCTCCCTCAGCTGATGGAGGAGCATATTCAATCTAGGAACCAATATCCTCAGCTCTATTCATTACACTCAACATGACAAAACTTGCATTCTCTTTGTCCTGCAAAACTAYCAATGCTCTGTAAAGCTTAAAAGATAAGGAGAGACAATGAAATCTTAAAATACTACCTGTTGCATCTGAGTAACCAGTTAAAACACACAATTGGTTTTAAGACTGAAAGCCAGGCAGTTTCAGCAGATGAAAGATATGYGTTTAAAGATGTATGGCTGATCAATAAACTCTGAAACAAACGAGCCATAAGATACTGCCAGGATGTTGGTCTGTTACTGATATTTGCATCAAATCAATTTGCACTTATCTAAATAAATCTGTTTTCTATACAGATGTCCTCTACATGACAGGTTTTGAAGTGTGGAAAACCAGACCAACCACTGATTATAAACTGGGGTGTCATGACAATAATATCTGCAATGTTTTTTTGCAATTGCAGTTACTGTAGATGACAGATGTGTTACAGCAGTGCTGTTCTGAGAGAGCAATACATTACCCATTTATGGCTGTGCAGGAAATGGCTCAGGTAATTAGTGTCTAGCTAATTAATCCAGGGCCTGGGATAAGGAAGAAAAGAAACCCTAAAACTAAAGGGCAAAATATGGTACTGTTGTGATAGGGAAAATTGTATTATATTCTTAGRTACTGAGTTTCCCTCCAGCACTCCCTAGTGGCTCATTATAATGAATCCACACTTTCAGTGTTGCATACTAATGAAATAAGCATTTACAATCTCTGAGTAGTTTTCTGATACAACTGTATATCATTAGGGAACATGGGGCGAGGTATAACCACRGCACATCTGTTTCCTCTTCATCCCAGTCCCCTTCCCTGACAAGATCCTCCTGGACATGCTTTTAGCCTTGAGTCCCTTCAAAGTCTGCRAGCTGAAATTACAGGGCATAAACTTTTCATTTTCTAATTCCATTCTATCATAAGAAATATTATAAGTAACCAAGCATGGGATATAAAAAATGTAGCCTTATTTTGAAAGTGTTACAGAGGATTTTTTTTTCTGTAATATCAATCAAATGCAGCTGGCTTTATCTAAGCAGTTTTAAGMAGAATTRCSTCCAMACGTGMCATGMAAGCACATGGGCAGTAACAACAGAYTAAATTTTCTGTACCTCAGAGAATTGTGTATATGTTGTTAAACTCATACTATCAGGGAGCTATCACAGGAGGGGAGTGGGCAACAAAGCAACCATTCAGCCCCCAGATCTTTCTGCTAACCCTGCTGAGAGGTACCTTTCTTCCCACCTCCTGTAAACCCAGCTTTGACAAGACTTGGCTCTGGGCTGTGCTCTGCTCCCAGGAGCCAAACCTTGTTTGAACAGCTCACTAMAGAGAAGAGGGAATATCTGTCTTTGGAGGAAAGGAATCTCAGTTCCTTTAAAAAAGATGAAAGGCTGGGTTGTGTTATTTTAATTGTGATGATTGTTGGGTGAAGAGTGGGGGTGTGTAACCAGGAGCACGATGGAGAAGGGTGCTCTAAGGAGCCCAGAGCCAGCAAATCCATTGCATCCTGCATCCCTCTGGGAATCAGCTTTCTGTTRCAGTCTATCCATGGCCAAATCGATTTCCCTGTGACACAGCAGAGCCACAGCTCTGGCACACACTTGCTTCTGTGCACAGCTAGARAATATTTCTTATGATCTCTGGATCTCTGGATGAGTATTCTGAGGTGAGCATTATGTAGATTTCGCAATGAGAGTATGCAAGAATTTTTTTTCTTTTCAAGTACCACCTCATATCCAGTAGCTCGGAGCTAATCAAGCTTTTTCTGTGACTACAGCACCAAAATGCCACGTTTCCTACAGGAGTTTGGAGTCTAAATTAGTTCCTCGAATTTCAGCACTACTGTGCTTTACTTACTTCAGGTTGCTGCCTTGCTTGTCTGAGGAAATCAGTCCCTTTTTAAGAATGTTTTCTTATTCTGCTGTATTGATGCTCCACCAAGAACTTCTCAAGCAAAAACAGGCTTTCAAGAAGCTGAAATCTGATGTTTCAGGCCAACAGAAGCATTAAACACTGTAGAATCTGGCACTGCAAAGTGGCCAAAGTGACAACTTTAGTTTCCAGTTGTGTATTTTTCACATAATCACCCCACCTGTAGTTCCTGCTGTTGGACAACATTTTAGGAACAGGCCTCCTGATGCCATCTCTAGGTATTAAAGTTCTTCAACATGTCCTTTTCCTCCAATTAATTCTACACCATTAAGGCAGAACTGTGATGAGTACATCCCTCACAGCACATTCCTAAATGGAACAAGCAGTCATACAAACGCCTTGCAGGTATTTGTCTCCAGATTTTGATGGGATGCCTTGCCCTTGACACGCTGTGTTTTTTCAGACGTTGTGCACATTGTCAGATTGCATCACGCTGTCTCTGCCCATGACAAAATAAAGCCTGGAAAGTGTGTGACTGGGGTTGAAAATACATTAATTGTGGATCTGTTTTCTAAAACAAAAAGGCACTGAATTTGGTGCTATGTGGCCTGGCTTTTCATAATTTTCTTCAGTTGCTAGCCGGGTTAAATCTATGGCTGACAATTCTCTATCCAGTCTGTTAGTCCTTTATCATTATGTCTGTGGTTTGTCCTGCATGTCTCATTAATTCTCTTGCAGTAATGACATTACCTTGGTTCAGTTCCTCTCATGAACTTTGCTTTTTTTTTTACAGAGAAAAAATTTGTCTTGTCTGCATCAGTTCCTGTATCTTTAAATGATTTAATGTTCTGACACCAAATAGCTCTGAAAGAGAAGTCTGATGTAATCCCCATTTTGGTATTAATTCAGCAGAARTTAAATGCACAGTTTATGTCCTGTTTAACAATCAGAAAAGTATTGGAAAAGGACCTCAGCTCCTGCCTTAAGAATCTATTGCATACATATAAAGAATCTTTCTGTCTTCCAGCTAGAGCAGGTTATAAATCATCTATCAGAAAAATCTGAGCCACCAGACTCTTCTATAGGATAAAAATGAAGTTATTTGTAACTTTTCTGGGGCAGTTTAATCTCAGAGAGATGATTTTCATCTGCATGGTGGCMGAATCCAAGGTCCTCTCTCTGGGGATGTCAACCCCATATAATGCCACCAACCTGCATCTACATCCATGCTTGACAGTGCTTAAAAAGTTAATAAATACAATTGGATTATTTCCATTTCACAGATATGACTTGATTTTTTGTGCCTCCAGAGTCTGTTCTCAAATAGCAACTGCTAATTCTCCCTCTCGGGTATAATCCTCAGACTGCAGAAACTGGTAAACATCTTCAGATGTCTGAAGTTGTTCCCCTGGGGGAGAAAAATAATTTTTTTTTTTTTTTTTAAGTTTGACATCCCATGACCTTACTGCTGCTTCCTGATATATTGATTAGTCTGTTACAGTGTCAGCAAAACAAGGTCTTGGAAGAATTCCAATTTCTAACCTGTAGGCCTTGCCTTCAGGTTGTGTCTGCAGACCCGATTGTTTAACAGCCTGTTACCCTCAACTGCAGATTTTAAATCACATCTGTTTCTCCCTCTGCCTGAAAGYAATCTTTCTCCCATTTCTCTCACAAAGCTGTATTGCTGATATTCTTCTGAATTTAAACACTTTCCAATTTTCACACAAAGCTTTATATTCGGTGAGTATGTTTTAATAAGATTCTGTTTTTCCATGAGAAAGCTCCCAATGAACTTGTTTYAAATATTTTTTTCCAGAACCTTTCAAAACTCATTACAGTTGCCTATCTCCTGTAAGAAAGCGCAATCTTTACTGAGAATTCTTACAACATATGAAAGCAATTGAAMAAGTGAAAGAAGTATGTCAAGAGCAGAAATGAGTCCATCTGACAGATGCAAGTTTATACTTGGTAAACACTGCAAATTTCTGATTAATCAGTGAACAAATTGTTCTTCTCCTATGTACAAGGTCCCTCACTACTATTTAAAATGTTCAGGTCTTCCTTTTTTTTTCTACATGAGTACTGGCAAAGAATCAGACAGAAATCCAGTTCTCACCTTTGCTAGCAGGTTTGTTTGTTGACGAAATGAAAAAAAAATCTGATCTAGATTAAAATATTATTGATGCTTGCTTTTATCCAGAAGGTTTTATAAAATAAAGATAACAGACATTTGGGGGGAAAAACCCCACTTTTAAGAGCACATCTTGAATATTCAATATGAATTATCTTACAATTATTTTTAATAGTCTCAGTACAAGGGAACTGGAAAATAATGGTAGCCGTATTTGAGAAGCTCACATAGGAGTGTACAGAAATACATTTAAGTACTTTATTTCTATTTTCATTTCCAGAGGACCACAAGGCATGGAAGAATGTGTTCATCCCTCAGATTATTTAAACAAACAGAGGTAAGATTATCTTCCATATATCTTGAAAAACATGTTCTACTGAAAGGAAGATGCTTTGGACTGGAGTCCCTGTGGCAGCCAGACTCCAGAGGAAATGTGTGGAAGGTTATGGACACATTTGTGTGCAGTGRTTGTGTCACCCGTGTCAGCAGAGCAGTGTAAGGTTTTTCTCTGTCAGCACAGGCAYGRTGTGACAGGAACTCTGCTTACTTTTGCAACTGGATTCACTGTCAGCAAGTGGTTGTGCAGCCTGTCCAGCTGGATTCTGTGAAAAACARTAATTTCTGCCTCAGTTAGCCTAGGCTGATTGATCTGCTGCTGAGAAAAGGCTGGGCAGAAAAAGGGAACAGTGGCTGCTTAGCAGTGATTGCTCCAGGGTGTTCACTGTATTCAGTTTTTAACCAATTGAGTCTATTTCTGCAAAGTGCTCCAGGCTGAGTTTTCACCTTTTCCTGGGGAGCCACTGTGCCAGAGTTCAAACTTGGCATTTTCTTGGAGATACTGCTGTTGCTGAGCTCATTTATTCGTGTCTTGTGTGCCTTTATCACAGCAGGATGCACTTTAGATACTAGCAGGAGCAGTGGCTGTAGCCTGTTTATGCCTCATTCAGCRCCTAAGGCACCACTTAATGTTTAAAGTGAGACAATAGGCATTCACCTCTTGTCTAAATCAAAATCTTTCAATGTTAAAAAATTGCCCTCCTGGCAAGCCAGGAGGTAACAAAAATAGGTGCACCTGGGTGGTTTTTGTGTGCTCTATGATTATGATTTCCTCTGAGGAGCACTCAGGAGTGTTGTTGACTGTGATCCAAGTGGCTGGAATAATGTGTTCCTTTCAGAGCTTCTTATCACACTGAGTTTCAAATTATTCACTGCACCTACTGACCCTTTATAATCACAYTCCACTTTCAGTTTTAAACAAAGGWAGCTAGATAGCAGCAGAGACCAGCAGTGTAACAATACAATTTGGGTGCTGTGAACTCATGCATTTGCTCTTCCAAGCTGATGCACAGAGCTGTAGCTGAAATTTTGTGCCTAAAAGCAAACTAAATGAAAATTRCATTCAAAAATGTAGCCTCTTTTCCAGCTCTTTAGATATGACTGAACTGAGCACTGTGAAACCTCATCATTATGAACACACTTTYCGTAATTATGATTTCCATAAGTACAAACATTTACCATAATAATTTTTTAAGGTTTTATTCATAATACTAGGGAGTCAAAATGAGTCTGCATGAGTGACATTCATTTTGTKGTAAGGTCACATGAAGATATTTGACTGCCATAACAACCATGTTCTCAGAAAACAATCGGTATTTATTACCTCTTTCAAAGCTTTTCTTCTCACTGTGGCAGCAACACACTTTTGAGCCTTCAGATTGACAACAGGGACTTTGGCCACTTGAACTTAGAGAGGCTGCATTTAAATTGTGGATCTTGGAATGCTTCCAAATGCCTGGATCCAGRAGTTCACCCTGGAGTTCACCCAGTTCTCCTGTTGGAGATGGCTTTGCCCTGATTTGTCCATCACATCTTGGMTTTCAGTGAAGACAATGCACATGCACTGACCAGACAGGAGACAGGATATGCTCAGCTCTAGATTTTTCCTGATGGTGTTCTGTTATCCAGGTATTTCTCTGCTGATTCCTTGCCACCCTGCCTTTCTCATCCCAGGGTCACACTGCTCTTGTTGTACCTCCAGCTCCAGCCTTATTTCCTCTAGTTCCTCTACTCTACTCTTCCCAGCTCTTGAGTCTTCCTGTAGCCGGTTATTTTACAGGTGCCCTATCACTTCTCAGGCCCTTTCTRCCCCTCTGTGTCTCACATACCGATTTTCTTATTTTATTCTTTCTTCCTTTCACCAACACCTTCAGAGGYTGTCTCAACTTCTTTTGTTTTCTTTCCTTGTCTACACTGTTGTCTCGGTCAGTCCCAGCTCTTCCTGATGTCTGCTCTTCAGTCCCTCTCCACTATTATTCCTCACCTCTTCTGTCTCCTTTGCAATCCTAGCTTTCCCTATTCCCAATCTGACCTCTGTAAGTGCCCAGTTCCCTCACTGGGACTGGTACAATACTCCAATTCTCACCTTCTTGTCCATCTTGTCAATCTCCCTTTTACACCCCCATTCCATTACGCCATGATACACCTCCTGCCTTCATGGACAGTTATCCTGACAACTCATATTAAGGCTTTGTTTCCCTTGCAAATTGATTTATAACATGATTTTCCCTTTAATATTTTGAAGAGAAGGTAATGTTTTGCCTTTTACCCTTATGTTTACTGGCATAATTTCTATAGCTTTCCTCCCAATTAATACTACAYAATGAAAAATAAAATGCCCACTGTCTAGCTGTTGCTTGACTTTTCTTTGAGCCATGCTCCACAGGCTCCAGTAATTTGTCTAAATTTCTTGTTTTCACTCAAAAAACCTAAAAAAACCTAAAATCAAACAAAAAAAGACACTCAAAACTGCCAATAGTATTCCATGATGCTGTAACAGTAGAGAAGAAAATAAGGTGATCAGTGTTCACATGGTAAGGAGTCCCACTTTGTGCACACAGTCAAGGCACAAATGGACACTTTTTGAATGTTGAAACCATCTTCAACTTAGTTAATTTAAGAATAGTCCATTMTAAGTCCATTATAGTTTCAGGGAACACTCCTATGGGGTTGTAGACATGTAATCCTTTGCTAGAAGTTGTAAAAATACCTGCAAAGACAGCTCCAGAGTGCTGCTTTCTGGACAGGAAAAGGTGGGGGTTTTGGTAATTATTTCCTTTTTAGGGCTTTCTCTTTCAATAGTAGTAGATCTCCAAGTACTYGCCAAACTAAATACTGTGAAAATCTCTCTGAATGAGACACAGATGTGTGGAGTATAAATTTAATAGTTTGAACCAGGATTCTAATTTGATAAAAACCTCAGTAAGATTCCCAGTTTGCTGCATTTTGTGGTCTAAAATTTGTGCCAATCTTGAAGGCTGAAAGAGAAATATGAATTAAAAACTGTACCAGTGTTTTGCAAACACACGGGGATTAATTTAAGATGTGGTTAGGGCAAATGACTTACCAAATGTCATAATCTACAACTCCAAAGAAGTTTTCAAGGTCAACATCTTTTTCAAAACCTGCAAGAAAACCCATGGCTCCCTCTACCACTCCACATAAGACTYGTGCTCCAGACCCTTCCCCAGCTTTGCTGTCGTTCCCTGGACACTCTCCAGTCCCTCAATGTCTTTCTTGTTTTGTGGGGCCAAGAACTGTACACAGGATTTGAGGAGTGGCCTCACCAGTGCTGAGTACAGGGGGATGATCACTGCCCTGGTCCTGCTGGCCACACCATTGCTGGTACAGGCCAGGATGCCACTGGCCTTCTTGGCCACCTGGGCACATCCTGGCTCATGTTCAACCACTGTCAGCCAACACCAAGCTGGCCTTGATCTCTTGTCTGACTTTCTTCCTCAAACAGCAGTTGGSTACCCACAAAACCACCTGGAAACAGACCATGAGTTCTTTTAAATTAAAGTATTCAGTACTCTTTATACCAGAAACCCAAAGGGGAGAACAAAACCTTCACATGTCATTTAACTCATTCAAAGGCTCGCAGGTTTTGATATGCAAAAACAAGGAAGGAAGGGAATGGGAAAAACAGGTGTACTCAGAAGGTACTAGGGTTTCTTGGAGGACTGAGAAATCATATTCTACTCGGTTTTTTTTAGAAGAAAAAAATGAGAAAAACATGCAAATGAAAGATAATAAATATTAGTAATGGGAGATTAACTTCCTTGGAAATTAATTGGTAGAAAACACGAAGTTGAAAAAATTATAGTAGGGCTAAAGTTTCCTTTGTTGAATGCTTCAGGGCTCTAGCAGGAAAGTTGAAATACAATATTATGTTTGAATAAGTGAAGTTCACCTCYAGGTGTCTGAGTTTGAGTAGAACAGAAACCATAGCTCCTTTGGAAAGTTGTGCTTAGAAGGTTAGCTTCAGGGCAGGCTCAGTTCTGGACTTCATGCCATGCTCTGTCCTCTCTGATGGTACAGGATGGAAAATGTTGGCACTTCAGGCAGCATGCTCTGTAAGAAGATAAAACAAAGAATTTCATCTTCAAAAGAAGCTGTCCTTTTTCAATGCTCACCATGTTTCTTTTCATGAGAGGGTCTTATCATATGTGGCTAAGAGAAAACTTTTAGCCATTTAARTTTAAAATGTTGGCTAACATTCAGATGATATTTAATTTTCATTGTCAGAATCTCCAAAACTGAAATTCAAAATTTCAGTCAAGACTAATTGCGAGCGCATGGCCAAAAACCCTGTGAAAATATTTCGTACTGTCAAAACAAGGCTCTGACACTGAGGGATTACACGTGTCCCTGGCAGATCTGGCACAGGCAGTGGCTATGAAGCATACCCCATGCTTGCTTTCCCTTGCTGTCATTCTGGAGGGTGACAACCATGAAAAGGCAGTCTACATTTATTTCTTAGCTCTTCAAAGAAGTTGCCATTAAGACATCAACTTCTGAGGAGGGAGGTGCTGCAGACCTTGTGCAAAGCACTGTTGGGAAGAYTCTTAAATGAATTATGGAAGTGGCAACTTCTAACTGCTATTGACGAGCTATTGATGATAATTAGTACAAGATAACACTTTAATCCAGTCCCACAAAGCACATTTGAGGTGTCCTGAGAACCACAGCACAGGAGATGGGACCCATTAACAGTACCAGCAGTATCTTTCACCAGCAAGAGGTGAAAGAGTGGGTTGCGCTTGATAATAAAATACTATAAAAAATATCATTCTCCAGTTGAACTCTTGCTACTCTTGAACATTTGCCAACTTTGGCTGCTCTCTGCTTGTAGCTCATTTCCTGCATTTTAAATAAGGAATATTAAAATAAGGAAAAGGATCACTGAAAAAAGGTTAAGACTTATGTCATTCTCAGTCCTCTCAGCGACAATGGTGGGACCATCACAGATTCATCAAGTACAATTTTCTGTGTTCAGTTTGGGTGAAATGTGCAAARGTAGGTGTCTCTGAATGACAGAAAGGGAAACACTGAATATCCAGCTACTGCCCAACACAAGGTTCAGTGCAAAACAGTACGTGAGCATGTAATTAAAGATTTATAGTGGTTCATRTGTAGAAGAGGCCATAAGGACACTTTAGAAACTTCTGAAGTGTTCAGCTTGCAACTTGCACATTTTTAATGTAGCTCTTTTTTTTCAAGTCATCTTGAATTTCAGCACAGTAGCAGAGAAAGCAAATGAGCAAATGCTGCTCCTGACAAGATTGTCCATCTGGCATGGTTTTTCCATGTAATAGTGTTACRAAATGTCAGCTGTCACTTGCAAGTGAATATGCGCGGGTTCAGCTGCCTAAATTTATCATAGCGGGTGACAGACCTAGAGAAATTCATCCAAGGCTTTGTTTCTAACAGCTGCCACAGCTTTGGATGCAGCATCTATCCTCCATGTGACTGACTCACAAAATTACAAATTACAAAGCGTAATTGGGCAGCARCTGAACTTCAGCCGGCTCCACTGCCATAGTGCAGATTTCCTCAGCGAGCCGGGCGAGTGCCTTTGCACCGATCAGTTTCCCAACATACTTTGCTGACCTTGGTAGGATTACCCCTAAAACTTTTTCTTAGACTTCCCAGTGAAAGTTTTGCTCGGATGAGGTGTGTCACCTTATCTGGGTGCTCCCATGTATCATGTTAACCCCAGATTTCTGAGTTAAAGAGATGGTTTTTAAGTGCTGCAAGCAACGCAGCCAGAGTAGGGGACAGCACAGAGCAAGCAGAGCATAAATAACCAACACACTTATGTTCAATCTGAGCCCCTTGTGCTCCCAGCTGCGCTACTTAAAGGAAAAGAAAATTAAACAATTAGCTTTTAGAATATGGGCTCTTTGTGCCAGTGTTTACATTTGAGTTAGCATGATTTTCTTTATCTCAGCTGACCATGGATCCCTTAGGCCATAAGCTAAGATGGACTACAAAGTATGAGATGAGCTACAAAGTATGGCTTTTTGATGCTTAACAAAGAGTGTCTGGTGAATATAAGAATGTCTGATAAGCTTTTAATTTCTATTTTGCATTTCTGTAATTGTCTCTATATTTTTTGTCTTTCACTCTGTCTTCTATGCACTCCTCTTAATTTATAAAGCAAAACCTTGCAGGAAGTTCTTTGTAACAGGTGACAGCAATGACTGATCTTATCTTTCATAAGATTTCATACCTTGACCTTGCTCTGACACATGACAAAGCACAAATATCCACTGGCTTTYACTGCCCTAGTGAATCTTCCCGATAAACTCATTCTGTGAAGAGAGAACTGGAGAGAAAAGAAGAGCTTCCTGCATGTTTGTACAAGGTTCTGCAAAAGGTAATCTCATGAGACAGAGCTCCAAGTAGCTTCCTAAATTTGCTTCTATAATAAAGCTACCCAAAGCTCCGGCCCCACACAGCTCCCTCTGAAGTSGGGTTGTGTCCTTAGTGTAAGATCTGCAATCTTTCTCAGCTGAGGCCATGGCTTTGTTTTCTACTGTTCAAAACCAGCTCCTTGTGCAGATTACCTCTGTCAGATAACAAGAGATGCACTGTGACCTCCTCTCTCTTTCCTGGCTCCGGGCTTTTGTAGTTAATGACTTTGACTTTTTTGTAGCTTAAATGACTTTGAAGCAATCTCTTCCCCAGTCACCATCTGCTATCTGCTAAAGTGAATATGGTCCCATTAGAGCCCCTAAGCTGCAGTTTCATGCATCCCTTAGGCCTTTCTATCCAGGAAACGCCACTGTWTCTCTGCTCCTTTCCCTCCTTTCCCAATGAGATAAAAGCCTGAATATTTCAGTTTCTCACCTCATGTAAGGTCACACCTACAGACTCTCTTCTACAATGCYTCACTGCAGGGAAAAATACAAAAACTGCAAGATCTGATCAGGAATGATACAAGTACAAAGAAGTCATGACAGTTTTTCTGTATTTATTTCTTTTTCTCACTTTTCTACACCGCCCTCACATTGTCGATATGATTGTTTGATACTGTTGACATGTTTATTGGAGTTGAAACTTTTGATGTTGCATTTGCAACMCTGATTTGCATTAATTGTCTTGAAGAAAGCTACCTAATACTCTGAACAGAGACAGCTAACTGTAAAAAATACACTCAATTTCATGTGTATGTATTCATGAGAAAAAGAGACAAGACATGGTACAGAAACGGGGGATTTTTTTTTTGTGAAAACATCTGACAGTCAGAAGGGGACTTCTGTGAATTTCAGGCATCAAACCCCTTCTGTTGATCTGTGCATGGGTGGACTCTGACTTCAAGGGCCACCACACACCTCAGTGGAAAGCCAGARTCTTTGTCACAGTGCTGAGAGGCCAAGCCTGCTCTCTGAGATGGCAGTTTTCCAACGCACATCAGTAACATGGCAAAGAGGAACCAGACAAATTTATTTATATGGGTTAGTAAAGACTTGTTACGTGTGATAATTTTCCCACAGGAACAGCTTTTGAGATAGCTGCCAAATGAAAATTGAGTGCCCTGATATCGTGTTTATTTATGCATCTGTTATCGCTGCTCTTATTTACATGATCCTGGTAAATTTTTCTGAGTTTTACAATGCAGACACATTTTTATTGCACATTGGAAGCATTAAGTTCATACTGACGGAGACAAATGGTTAAAAAGCCTTCTGTTCAACCCTTTTGAACAGAATACGTATGTTCACACRTTTCTCACAGGAGATGAGAGTTCACAGAACTTCAGAAGCTCWGCGTGCTCTTCTGGTCTCATTTCAGAGCTCAGTTTCATGTAATTCATTCTGATTCCCATCCATATCTGCAGCCATATTCCGCCTCCAGGTGGTGCCAGGAAGATGAACAGAAGTGAGAGATCAAAGCTATCACGTCAATACTGCGAGTTAAGATGAAAGCTTTAAAACTCTTGGAAAGATGTTATGTCAAAAGAACACAGCAGAAATTGATCTGACAAGGGCGACAGTGCCAGCTGAGGGCCATATCAGGTCAGGCACAGCAACCCATGAGTGCCTCTATACTGCTCTTAGCTTCCAGCAGTTCATGATAAACTCCACTGAAGGGCTAGACACCCCCAGTTTGTACAGCAGAGTGAAGGATGCAATTCCTCTGTAACCTGCTTCAGTGGGATAGATATTATGGGAAGATGAAATATTTATGCAAAAGAGGAAAGCTGGCATAAGATCAAATGAGCAGATGCTGAGTGCTAAAGTCTATTCAGCYTTTTGAAAGGGCCAAAACAGTTTGAAAAGTGAGTTATACCACATTATGAGAGAAGCTGAAACAATAGATTTTCTGAGGAAAGCAGAAAATGGAACCTATTACATAATTCAGTCCTTCCAGAATGATATTTCCAGATGGTTCTGGTGCTCTTAATTGATTTTCTTTGTCTCTCCAGCGTTATCTATCATCTTATGTTCTAAATGGTTTCCCACAGTTAAGTGGGAAAATTTTATGACTCAATTAAGGGTGGCTTGTTTTAGACAAAAAAGAAATTAACAGCAGTATTGTATTGCAATGGTTAAAAACCCCTGAAACAACACATCCTTTTGGCTCCAACATAAGAAAAAAAAAATGTCTACAGTCTATCAGCTTTTCAAGTATGTTTTTTTTTACTGGTTTTGAGCAAAAAGGCATATAAGTTTAGCATGTATTATTTCAACAAGTAGCTGTGTGATTTGCTGTTTAGATTAAGATAAACTGGAAATKTAAAGACCAAAYAGGATTCCTAAAGTTTGCCTCCTCTGTTTTATCATTAAATATCCCAAGGCTTAGCTTATGGATAAAAACTGGCTGCTAAAGTGCAGTGTGCATCAGATAACCAGTTCCTACAAAGATTGTATTCCATAGAGAGCTTCCTCTTGATTTGGGAATTTTCCAGTATGACGGCATTTKTAATATTTATATTTATTTTATTTTTAAAGGCTGTAAATGCTCCTTATGCAGGTACAGCTCCTGCAGACTCTAGGTGTGATGTCCCTTTTTCACCCCCAGAAAGGGACAGAGCTGCATGGTGGGAAAGGCTGAGCTCTGATGTGGCTGAAGACACTTCAGGTGCYCAGGCAGGGCTGGGAGCAGGCAGGTTTGGCTTTGTGCCAGTGAGGACAATGAGGAGATTCCTGTAGAATAAACCAGCTGGATTTGAGGATCTCATTTGCACACCATTTGCATTTGGGGGGCTATTGAGGGCTAGGAATGCTAGATATGCCCTGGCTGTGTGCTTTTTGGCTTCTTGTCATCTGCAAGAGAGAACCCTCTGCAGTGTGTGAGGCACAGTTAAGTAGTGACAATTGGGATGATTCTTCCAAAARCACACCTCTGATGTGAAATGGAACCCAAACACACACCTCCTGCATGCAGGCACCTATTGCTATCATTTCTGGGAACTGAGGATAAAGTTCTGTTTTCAAATTTAGAGAAGGTATTCCTTTTGGTGTATCCTTTTCTCTTTGCTCCATATTCTGTGAGTTATCCACATTCTGAATGTCCACATGATGCCAGAGGTGTGGAGGTTTGCAAGCAGCAGCACATGTCTCTGCTGTGCCTTGGAGAGAGCATCAGGCACATAGGAGAGCACCTGGCATGAGCTGCTRAAATATAAATTGACACTGCCAAGTAGGTGACATTGCCAGCAAGGCATGAAATGACATGAAAGCAGGCCAGTGCCTCTGTCAACAAGCAGCAGCTACAGCTCATGAAAGAAAAAGGGGGAAATACAGATCTACGAAAATTTTTCACCTGCTTCTGGCATGACTTCATTCAATGGTATTAATTTATCAAAAAGGAATCACAGGGAAGGTGTGAAAGGCTCTGGTTTAACACTGAAGTTGAGCCTTCTGCTGCCAAGGAAGTGGCAATAACTACCACACTGTGTACCTCCACCTTCCCACTGGAACTCTGTCTCTGTGCCAAGGGAATACAAAGAGCATGGCATGTGAAGAGAAGGGGCTTGAAGGGTGCACATTTCACGGAGGAGGGCTTTCAGACTGTGTTTTAAACAGTGCTCCAATGTGAATGGAAAAGAAGCTCTCAAGGATGAAATTTGAGCTGAATTTGCTCAGGTGAGAACGACTCTCTCATACTGAGACTTCCATGTGTGTGTGTCCATGGCAGCGAGGAGTGAACAGCACTGACAGACTCAGCCAGGCTGGGATAGTGCAGCTGGTGTGACAAGGAGCTTGGTGTCACTGCCCTGCTCCTTGCTGCACTCTGCAGGATCTGCAATTTTCTGAGACACCAGCAGTGAGCCACTCACTGCTTGACAGGCACCACTGGCTGGGAGCAGAAAGAAAGCCCGAGAGGGATTGAGAAATTTCCCATCSAACACAAGTTAGGAAACCTTCTGTTTCGGTGGATATTGGAGTAAAGGTCTCAGATTCATACATTTGGCTATTGCAGCCAAAGTCATGCCAAGCCTTTCTTTGGATGGAAGTATTGTTTTTTTTTTTTTTTTTAAAGCTTACGGTATTGCCCACATCCAGTTCAACGGAACTGACTCCAAGAGAGGCTTGGAGGGACAAAGTGCTTCTGGAGGAGAATATCAATCGTTACAGGAGACATGAGCTCACCCTGCTCTGCTGGCCACCACCACTTTTAATTAGCAGCTGGAGTCACACAAAATCATCAGGAGTACATTTGACTAATTTGTGGAAAGTTYGTCTTAAAAGAAATGTATGACCGAAACCATGTAATTTGGTTAAGTGCCCATTTGAGCTGTACTGCTAATGCAAAAACAGTGAGGAAAGCTAAATGCAGAGAGACAGCAAAAGAAAATGTAATCTCCTTCTGATCAGATGGGATTTAGCAATCTACAGTAGGWTTTTACTAGCTTTTATTTCTCAACCACTTAACTGGAGTAGTWCTCTTTCACTTTTTATTAGAAACTGCAGCCTGTCTTCTGACAGTCCTCCTGAGAAGACAGGAGCAGCTATTATTCTTCATGATAAATGTAAATCTTGTAAATMTTGCCCTTGATGGATATTCAGGCTGCTAATGAAGTTAGTAGAACTCTGAGGTGGAATTGTGACACCTTTTTCTTTGGTAGTCCAGTATAATTACGGGTGAAGTAATGGAAGAATGGGAACAAACAGTGAAGTTTTGTAACAAACACCTGTGACAGATTTCATACAAATAAAAGAAGTTTTGTAATCCTGTACTCAGATTTCACACAAATAAAAGATGGCTTGCTTTCTGTTCTARTGGGGAAAACACTCTARGTGCAATAGGYTGCGAATGAGGRGCAAACTATGTAAGCATTGAAAATCAAGGATTAAATCTATTGACTTTCATGAATTTTTGGASCTGTMRRTCAGTTTTCTCCAGYACTCCTGAGGCTGTATATATAYRTAYTTATAAAAGAGRAGTGCWGCTCACAAAATGACCCATCAAAATATATAAACCCATTGAAACTATAAAACCTTAGGAAGGAGAAAAAAATGCATCAACCTAGTTTATTTTTCCAGATGGAAAAAAATCAGGTTCTTAAATCAGCCCTGAATGACCCAAAAACTGGGAAAGGAGAAGTTGGTTCCTTCATTTTTCTGTCCAGTTGCTTTGGTGTCAGGCTTGGAATTGCACCTAAAAATACCCAGTTTTCTTTTAGATAAATGGCATTTTTTTCACAACTTTGGGTCCCAATCACAATGATAGAACTCAGTACGTAGGTATATATGTATATATGTATATATATATATATATATATATATATACACACATAAGGGCACAAGACTGTGACATAGAAAAATGTTTGAGAATAAATTTATTTTTTATTTTTTATCTTCTCAGGTTGCTGCCATGCCAATGGATCCCAAGTGAAGATTCCCAGTAACTGTGTGTGTAGAAATGTTGGGTCAAATTGCATTAAGTTTGTATGTGTTCTTCAACTCTGGTGTGATTCTTATTCAAGAAAGGGTGGAATTAGGTTACAAATAGAAGAAAAACTGCCCTGGAGAAGGGCAATTCTGCAGTATTCAGAAAGAATAATGTGTTTCTTCAGCTTTGCAGAARGAGGTGTACCCAGAGCTTTGCTTTCTTCCCAACCATTGTGGCTGGARATCTGATGACCCTAATGTTCAGCTTCACTTCCATTCCCACTGGAGGCTCTGGCTGGCCAAATGGACAGACTCTTTATGCTCACTGCCCAAAAACTAATCTCTAGGCTATATTTTCTGTGTTGAGAATTATATTCAAGTGGATTAACTCATTCCATGTGCCAAGACTTTACTTCCACTGAGATTGTTATTTCCAATACAGCTACTCTCAGATGTACTTTGACAGTTCAAAATAACTAAATTAAAAGCAATGGATGACTTAGAAAACTGTCTAACATATCTTTGATTGATTTTGATTTATTAACCCATTTGGAACTCAAAACTATGCTMACTTCCCCTGACATCTCCCCAGCAGCCCACAGCTTGACTGCTTAACCTCACAGGGCCAAAGCTCTGTGCGTGAGTGACATATTCCCCTTTATAGCAAAGAAAAATGGGGGAGAAGTCAGGCCCCTCAAGGAGGGTAAAGCAGATGATTATCTCATCTTGGCTTATCACAGGATAAGGGATGAGGACTTACAGGACCCCTTAATTTCTTCTGCTCCTCAGGGCAGCAATTGTCAGTCCTGTCTGCCTTGATTATTTTCAGTTTCTCCATAGCCAAGATGCAAAGATCATGGAAACTTGAACAAGTTTTACAGATTGTAGGGGTTGAGCAGCTTCTTACACACAGTGCTTATTTTTAATAAATTTCAGCCATCAATAAAGTATGAGGAACCTTTTYGGTAGCGTGACCTATTTTTGCAGCATCTTGTAAAATGATTGCCTGAAAAGCTTGAAACCCATTGCTTGTTAGTGCAAGCAATTTTGGCTTGTCTCTCACACTCTGTCTGGATTAGCTTACAATCTTTAAATTTCCATGCAATAATTTTGCTCTCCGGTGCAAAATAGCCTGCTATTTGTTTTAAAGTAAAAACATTTTTTCCGAGTGTTAAAAGATGATGGAAACCAGCAAACCAAAAAACTTACTGCATAGTAAAAACCTGTTGCCCACAATTCYTGTGGGGACTCTGTAGTGACAGTGATGGATAATTTTGAGTTCCATAACCTATSAGTTCCAGGCTGCTTGAACAGTTTTCATCTGAGTGCCACTGCTGCAAGGGCAGGCACGTGCTCACACATGCTGAGAGCCAACCCTGATGCACTGATACAACAGCAACAAGTGCAGACATCTCCCAGGCATCAGAGATGAAATATGCAGCACACAACAGCAGGGCTGCATTTACAAATTGAAATCTCAGCCCTCTTAATTAGTCTGATGGGCCTCAAAATGTGAATCCATACCCAGGAGGCTTTTTGAGCCCTAAGGCAAGGAGATGTCAGACCTAAGAAGAATGTTTTCTTTTTCTGAATTAGCCAAATGACTCTGATGGGTTTCCAGACAAAGTGTCAGCAGTGTCACAGCTATTGCACACTAATATCCCTAAATCCAGGTACACTAATGAAGTTTATGTATTCCAGGCATTGATTAGCTGGTTTACCTACATGAGGCTGCCAGATATCATCTGGAAAGTAACTGCAAGCACTTTAGCAATACTATTAGTCTTGATAGACTTGGGGGGAAAAAAACCTAGGGAAGAAGAAAAAAATACTTTTTTTTTCTTTTTTTTTTTTTTTTTTTTTTGCAAATTAGCATGTAAACAACCTGATGTGTTTGATAGTGTCAGCTAAGCTGCCTATTTAGTAAAGGTACTTGCAAAGATTTGATGTCCTTTCATAATGTGGTCCAGAATCAAAGGAAATCAGGTACATGAAGTTCTAGTACAACATGAGTCACTTCAGGCTGGGGTTTCAAATGTGTTTCACACCTGCAGGRGTGCTTTGTGGCATTTGGAAAAATGAGTGCAGATAACCAAGAAAAGGGTGCCAKGAGGGCACCAGTTAAAAAGCTGAATAACTCTATTGACCTAACTTTCTACATTTCTGTGACTGAAACAATGCTGCTCTGCATGTCCTTTGTTTGGTCTGGAATGGAATGGAAAGTTTGTTAGAACTGATTACACTTTGTTCAAGTAAACAAAAAAATCTATAYAGGTTTCACTGCAGAGAAAACTCTTACGGAGTTTTAAAAATTTTCCATGTCTCTCCTTTCACATGTCCAAAATTAACAAGACTGAATTTCAGGACTGACTGCAGCTGTGAGTAGATGGGAGACAAAAAAGTGCATAGACAATAAATCTGATTCCAATCTCCCAAAACAATAGTGAAAGAGTTTTAAGTAAAATTACTGAAAGAAATTAGAAAGCAGTTATTCTTACTTACAGTGTAAGCACATTTCGGTATGGTTAATATCAGCAATTATTATAATAAAATTCTGCCTCCTTCATTAGAAGTTGCACTTTTTTTGCTTCACCTCAGCCAGAGTGCCAAGTGTGATTAATTCCAAGGCTCACACCCCGATGCTGAATAAAATGCTGCCATCTTTTGGCTGCACTCGRCAGGAACAGGTAGAAAAGTGCTACAAGATTTTACCTTCAGAAAGACAAGAAACCTTTACTACTTTCACAGTGCATGCTCCCAAGAATGTTGTTATTGGCTATACCCCATCACCCTTGTCCTCTGTCATGGACTGTAACTCCACAGGTGCTGAACAAAAAGTGGTTCTGTTCCCAGCTGATGAATAAAAACCTGAACAAACAACCCAAAACAAAACCCCCATCAACAAAACCAAAGAACCAGGGTGAGAGGGATGGATTCACAAGACAACCCATCTAATGGCAGAAAACCCTAGGATACAAGGAAAACTGCAAGGCTCTGTTTCCTCTCCTGATGTTCTGGAATCCAACGTTTATTTCTTTTATGTTAAGTAAGGCTTTGCTACTGTACACTATGACACGTCTCTCTCTCTTAGAGATCTGCAGCATGCTGCAGCAAAAATATGTTTTCAGAACACAATCATCTATAAATCCAGGTGATGATTAAGCACTACCATTCAAATATTTGTTATCCTTTTGCACAGGAGTGAATAGGAAAGAATTGTTCACGCTTTCGTTAAAATGCAACTGCCAGTTGTATGCCCAGCAGTTAACACCTGCCCAGCACATAAATACTTCTCAACTCTCTTTTACATTCTAATACTGTCAAGGGACAAACTCTGCCAGAAAAACTAAAGCCCATACTTTGCAAGGATCATTGCTTGTTGGGTTGAGGATTATTCCTGCATGTATACACCTGTATTTGGTGTAAAAGGTAAATTAGCCAGAGAAGTCCTCTCTCAACCCATATGAGTAGCTACATCCAAGGAATTATCTATTCCAGGAGGAAATAGATACTGTGCTGTTTTTCCATATTGCTGTCAGAAACCTTGCTCAGAGAAGCTGTTCTTCCTTCAAGCCCCAGAGCCTGATCCCAGTTTCCTCCCCAAGCACAGCTCAGTTTCTAGGACAACCAGAAAGAGGAGATAAACTCAGTTCTGGGAGAATGAATCTAAATCAAACCCCAAATAAATCCTTTCTTTTTGATGCTCAAAGGCACCAACATTGTACTGCTCTGCTGCACTCAAGTCATGCAATTGAAGCGAATGGCAGAAGCTGTGGTGGTTGGCACGGTGGTAATGCCTGTCCCTTGCCTGGTTCTATTCTCTCAATCTCTACAGCCCAGCCTGGCAGGAGCTGAGTTTCATCACAGGCTGARCACAAAAAAGCGATGTAAGCAGAGCTGACTTTCAGAAACCTCAGAGTCCCARCCCAGGTGTTTGAGTACCCATTAATGTTTGCAGCCTGGTCATTGCTCTGGWTTAGGAGAGGATCTTGTATCTGAGGACACATCCTGAAACATCAGAGCCATCTGCCATCACACCTTGCAGCAGATCCCAGTGCAAGGGATGCATCCTTGGTCCCACTGAGTCACTGAGGAGACAGGGAAGGAAACACTGGGCATTTCACACGGTGTTCAGCACACAGGTGCTCACGTGTGTGGTTTCCACAGCCAGCCAATTGTAGTGTGGATTTACTGGTTATTGTTAGAATTACAACCCAGGCTTGGCAAACATTTGACTGCGTTGTCTGTTCTTGTTTCCAGAAAGTGGCAACGCTAACTATGGAACATGACAAGTATTCAGCAAATTGGTTTTTGCAGCATGTGAATGTTGACCTCCTCATTCAATTAYGTTTTTGGCCAGGATTGTTGTAAAGCCTCCAAAGCATTCTCTTAGGGATTTGTGATCACTAATGCCAAGGAAAAACAGCTGTCATCTTGCTAGAAAATCTACTGAATTTCATAAGAAACCTTGATYTTACATAACATGGATGCTCCTGCTGGCAGCATGTACTACATCTGCTGAAAAACCTTGTTCTACAACTGGATCTAAAGGGAAATAGAAAGCAAATAAATATTTTACAAATGGTCCCTGCTTAAAATACACTTCTGAATGTGTAACACGCTGAAATACCTGTAACATCGTTATTAGGATTTTTTTTTTCTGTAAATTAAGCACAGATTATGCCTTGGCTGCATCTGATAAATAAGTTGGAATTTTTGTGGGAAAATGCTGATGGACAATTTATGCCAAAAGATGAACTTGATACATAGACATATTTTCGCGAAGAATGAAAGCTAGTGTTAATTATATAGGTATTTAATGGAATTGTGGGAGACTGTAGATTTCTAATTTTGGAATCAAAGAACTGGTAGTTCTCTCAGTTTCTTTTAGAACAAAATGCATGCTTAGTGTTGACCAATTAAAGCTGAATTTCAATTTAATAAAAATAAAGAGAATATCAGTTTCACTGCTCAGCCCATCTTCACAGACCAGCTGCAAAACTATCACTTACTACAGGTTCACAAACAAATGATTCAGAAATATGGCAAACATTGCTTTTCCTGAACTGTGGAAAATGTCATGGAGTTGATAATTTTGTGGGACATCATCTGATACATTTTACTGAGAGAAACATTCTGAGAATGAAACTGTCTTCATCTTCCATTTGCATCAACTTAATATTTTAACCACTAAACTTTCATTGAAAAAGAAAATACACACAAATTTATTTTTATTAAGCTGAACTAAAATTTTATCCTGAAAACTGAACGTCAAGATTCAGTCCCACTTCATCACGACAGGCTTATAAGATTTGAGATTTTACTTGAAGAAGGGTAACACATGAAAACTAAGGAAATGGAAGTTTGGAAGAGACCCTAAGGAAAATAATGGTGGAGGTAAAGTAATCAAAAGATACATGAAAYATGTATTTTTAACTTCCACTTATATTTCTGACAAGAATGAAGTCTGGGTTCAGCTAGGACACATTTTTCCAGCACAGAAGCATTTTGCAGGAGAGAACTGTAAGCAAGGAAAGAATATTTCCATAAGGATCTCCTCTTTATTTTTTTCCATAAGGATAGACTGGAGTGCTAAGCACGCAAATTGGAATTGATCAGAAGAATGGCAATTGTGGAGCTGAATCCGTTCTTTTTYCATTCTCTGAGATACCAACTCATAAGACGTTCAGTTTGCATTACAGTGAAAATTTTGTTACTGTGCTTTGACAGACTGTGCTTTGCCTTAAAATGAATGGAAATAATTTTCATCCTCCAGAAAACAGAATGTGTTGATGGAAAAATTACCCCTGCAGGACCGATTGCCAAGAAAGAGGTGAGAATGGGACAGCACTTTAGAAAAATTGATTCTGCTCCTGACTTACACAGGAAAAATTAGTAGCTAGTAATTTTGAGTCTCTAGCCAGATTTTTAAATATTTATGAAATTCTCAGAATGACACAAAATATGTCCTTTTATGTGAGTATAAATCAAATGAATATATCTACTTTTGGGCTTGTTGCACATTGTTCCATTTTAAAACCAACAGTTACTTCAAGTTAATTTAACCTCTGAGGCATCCAGATTTGCATCATTTGACTATTTCTTTAYTTWGTTWAAAAAAAAAAAAAAGCTTAGTATACACAACCAGTAATTTTTAAGTTATTTTTCTAAGCTTTTTGCCAGTCAATTTTAGTTGGTGTCACACTTGAAGCAGTGTGGCACACTTTAAATACGTGAAAGCTTTTGTAAATTAAGTTTTTGATTGTCACAGAAACAAATTCGGCTGGACACTAGAGGTTTAGGTAAGAARAAAAGGAAGAAAGAAAAMGACTCAACAATARCCATCTTATCTTACTAAGGAAAKCATGATAGAGAAATATGGTACKCATSATCAATAACAAAAGGAAYATAATGGAAAAAGTTGTACCTTTACTCCAATTTAAGTCCTGATCATGGACATGACTGTTTATATCACTCAGAGCACAAGCAACAACAGCAGCTGATAAATTCTAAAGGACATTGCCTGAATGTCCTATATGTGTGAGAAAACCTACAGAAATGGAAGGAAAACGGAAATTTACAGCTGTCTGCTGTAAAATGCAGTGTTAGTAAATAATAGAACTGGCTTTAAGTGCATTAACCTTCCATGGCATCAGATATTTCAGGGCTGTGCAGAACCAGCCTGGCCCACATGGTTGCTGCCCAAATCAGTGTCTGTTACCAAAAGCTGCTATCAAGGATGCCCAGGAACAAGAACAACTATCCACAGGGAACAGCAGAGTCTGCCATTCTGATACAAACATTACCTTGCAGCTACCAGATAACCTCCATACTGTGAAACAAATTGAAGGCTCTTGCCAGTCTTTCAGTACATGTAATTTCATCCTCCTCTATGATGACCTCACTTTTCTCTTCACTCTAGTCTATCCTTCCATACATCTAATTCATTCTGTTCTTGGTGAGTTCTATACCTGCCTCCTTCCTTCTGCTGAAACCAGTCTGTCAGTTAAASGGAGCAAGTCTCACACCCAGGATGAAATGTATCTACTGAAAAAAAAATTCTTCTTTGATTCAAAGGAATAGCTAGGCAGTTTCTAAGAAAACTAAGATGTAGCCCTGTGGAAAGGGCATGTTCAGAAATACAAAACAGCTCAGAGCCCTACCTTCTCCCTGTGGCGGATCTGACGTTTGTGTGCATTGCTAGCTTGAACTGACAAATTACTCAGTATTTTCCATTAACACTCCTGCTGGCAAGTCTTAGGAGTAGGGAGATACCAGATTTGATTTCAGCTGAGCTGGAGATAGTGCTAGAAAACAAACCTCCTCAGCTATCTACCAAATTACTGACAAGCTCTGACTGGTACCCAGTTGTCTCAACTACTTATGGAGGGCAGAATGACTGGAAGAGAAAAAAGCTAGAGATAAGTAATGCTCTGCCTTCCTCATCCCAAGCAGTGGTTTCTGAATACGGRTCAGGAAGCTCACAAGTTCTGTTCCCTTTCTATCTCCCAGGAGAAAACCTTTCCTCAAAGAAAAATCATATCAGAAAATGGTGCAGGAGTGAAGAGCTCTGGATCGGTGTCTTAGCCTTCTGCAGCCCTTTGGGCTTTAGTAAGATGGATTCAAAACTCCTCGAGGTGCAAGAGGGACTGACACAAGAATTTGGGAAGCAGACATGGAAGATAAAATGAACTGTTGGGTTATGCTATCACTATAAAGAAGCAGATGTAATAGAGGCTGTTAGGGAGGCTGTTTACTGTTTAGAATGAATTCCTGGATACTCAGGGAACAGAAGTGCTTGCAAGAGTTAAATATGCAGCAGTGAGCATCACAAATATTCCTCTCTGTTTCTGTCACTTGCACACTTACTCAGACATGCACCTGAAGGTGTGGTGCCCTAGGAGGACAATGAAAACTGAAGGCTTAAATAACCAGGCCTTTAAAAAGTGCATTTTGTCAGAGGGAGTCTTGATGATTTTTAGCATTTATTATTTGGCATACTACAAAATAACATTCCAAAATCCTTCTTCTCTCCAAACCACCTTTATTGTGGCCAGGCAGCAAAGGAAACAGAAGGTGCCTCTGGGCAAGGCTGTGGCCCATCTGATTTCCAGTGTGAGCCCTGGGAATGATGCAGTTGGCAGAGCGTGGAAGGAGAAAGAAGTGCCTGCAATCTGTTTTTCTAGGGTATGTGCTGGMAATGGGGCAGGATGGAGAGCATCTGCTGGGGACTCCAGCTGGGGAAAAGCTCTCCCAGCCAAACGCAAATACACAGAATGCAAACATGTAGAGTGCCTGACCTGTCTTCTGTAAGCCTTTGATCTTTTTTCTCAGCTCCTCTATCTTCAATCAGCAGCTGCACTGAATATSTGTCCTCTGAGGACCAATGTCAGTGATGTGTGCTGTGCCCTCCCTTGGCTTCCACGGAAAGCACGAGAGATGCCACCAGCGCTGCACACCTGGCTGTGAACCTTTCCTGTACTTGTTCTGGTTCTGGTCAGCCCTGTTCTTTCTGGGTGACAGCAGGTCAGAGAAACACTTGATCTCCAGAGGGAACAACAATGTAAACTCRCTTCCATCTTACATAAAAGTAAGGGAAGTAAAACTAAAGCCCTCAGAGCAAACTGAACTTCCTCCGTGGTTCCCGCTCTGTCTTTTTGAACGAGTTGCTTTTGCTACATCAGATTCCCTTTCATTGCAGCAAAGAAAGATGTTCCTCACCCATTCCCCATCACATCAGCAAGTGAGGCACATGTTTGTGTCACTTGAAGTCTCTCACCTTCTGGGGTAACCTCTGACCATGTCGGGATTTCTGAGAGCTTTCCTGTGGCCTTGCCCTAATGCGCTGATGGCTGAAGACTGATCATGAACTGTCTTACAACTTAGGCTCTTTAGAATCTTTAGGTAAATTAAATACAAGCTGATTGTGATTTAGAAATTCAGAGGAAGTCCAAAAATGAGAAAGAAGCTCATTCAGGTATTTCAGAGCTTCACAGAAGCCTAAGAAAAATCATTCCCCAGAAACAGACATGAACTTCGTGAAAGAACTGGCTCACTGTATGGTTACACTGCTCTTGCTGTGATARTCAAAAGGCAGGTAAGGCAAAGTTTCTAGACACAGGTAGCAAGCATCCTTTTTAGGCCAGATAATATACTTGGAAAATTGGATAAGCCTTATGTACAGAATTTCTAGCCTCTAATACCAATAATATCTTTYATTAGACCGCATTTTGGAGACCCACACTCCTCTGGCTTAGCTCCTATTAGAAAAGAGTTGGATGGGATTTTCAAGGATGTCTCACAACCCATGAAATACCTCTGATTGTATAACTGAATGTAAAAATTTGGTTTAGGTGAAGAAATTTGGCTATGGCTCACAAATTCTCTCAATTTATATGAAGTTATCTTCTTCCACACTGCTCTGAAGGCATTTCAAAATCTTTTAATAGTGGTTTTATTATGATGTAACATGCTCTTATCTTAATTTCAGAACAGGAACAAATAACCTTAATTTTTAGTAGCTGCTTTCAGTCTTGTCTTCATATGCTTTGTGCAGAATAAGGAGATTATGAGCAATTTCAATCTTGGACTCGCATCAACTGTTCTCTCTCCAAACTCACAAACTGTGGAATTCTATGCCATCCAAAACATCTAAATATGTAATCCAAGSCAATGCATTTGTTATCTGCTGCCATTCTTTATAAGTAATCAGTGAGTTGGTTTTCTAGGTCTAGTCTACTCTGATGAATCTGGGGATCCTTTGGTTTCACTTCTAGTATTCAATGTTAAATGCCACAGAAGTAAGGATTTTAAGAATTGTTAGCYCTTGCAGCTGTGGACAGGCACAAGGGAAGAGTTTCCCTTCCTCTCCCTATGTTTTCTCCTTGTCACTGTCATGCAAAATGAAATTATTTCAGTGTTATCACAGCAACTACTTGGTGAAACCATGGAATGCACACCACTCTTGAATACTTCGGGTATGCACAGCATGGCACTGAGCCAGGAACTGCCCTACATCATGTGTTGCGCCATAGCAAAACTATGATGGCTGATGTCCTTYTTGTAAAAGTGAAGAAAGAGTCAGGAAATATATTCTTTTTTCTTTTTAGAACAGATGTTACCCCTAGTGCCAAATTGGACTATCTGTGTCTTTCTCAAAGGGCAAAAATTAGAGAGATTATAAATGAGGATACTAAAAGCAGTTCTATAGGAACACACGAAAGTAACTTGATGATCTCTAACATGTTTTCAAATGTGAGGGCAGCTTCTGAAAGCAGGATATAAGTAGCACATGGACACGATCTCAACTACCCACATGTTGTAGAGATGCAGATGTTGACCAGGTGAGCACAGAAGGTATTCTCAGTACTGCAGTCCACTTGATCCATTTACTCTTCCTTCTTCTGTACRATATTTGAGACTTCACTAAAACTCACAAGATTTGTTGGGAAGCAAGAGGTAAGCAGGAAATTCATGGAAGATGCTGGAATTGTCTATAAAATTTTGGGGTTTTTTATGAAACAAAACTATTATTTGTKTAATCAATGAAATAAATTAAAATCAAGTGGCCCTGCTTACTTTCTGAAGCACTACCAGGACCCACCATCCAGAGCATGGCAGCTCATCACTGACACACCCTGGCAATTAATAATGCTGCCAAACTTCTCTGAATCACARTCTGTGAAACAAAAGGAGATTCAATTAGGTATGTAAACTGCCTGACAATTTGTTTGTATTTGCAAGGGGTTTTTTTTTCTGGTACAACCCACTTTCTGAATTCTTCAATGTTCTTAGCAGGTGAGTGAATTTGAAATCACTTTTTAACCCAGCTATTTTTAGTAAGYAGTTTCATCTGACTTTGCACCAGGCAGAGAAGTTCTGTTCATACTGTTAAAAAATTATTATAACCATGTGCAACTCGTGACTGTGGTTGGTTTTGCAACTAGAGGCTATAATGGAGAATTTCAGAGGTACAAATTTTACAAGGGACGTTTAAAAATTGAACATTCTTAATTTTAATTTTAATGAGGCCTCTCTAAAGGAGATACACTCCTGCTCTCCCTCTGAATGTGATATTGTACATTAGTTTGATTGTTTGTTTGGATTTTTTTTATTATTCTGGGAGAAGCAGTTCTTAGCTTACAGTAAAATTCTAATCAGCAAAATTGTGATACAGTGTATTTTCTGAAGATTATTAGGTATTTTCCTAATTTATTTCTTCAGAAAATTCTTATTGTATTTAATGAAATAGTTGAACTTAAGCTGAATTTTGGAACAAAATATTGTTATTTAGACAACATGTAATACATATGAGGTCTACTTAGGCTTCCACTGGGGAAAGATTTTATGAATAAACTTCACAGTATCTTTTTTTTTTTTTTTCCTGGACTGTTTTTCTATAACAATGGGTGC
>NW_026623343.1:1784274-1790947 GCF_030028575.1 Malurus melanocephalus
GCCCCGGCACCGCCCCGGCGCGGGCGGAGCTGCGGGGGCCGCGCCGGGAGCCGCGGGCGGCAGCGGGACGAGATGCGCCTCGCCCCTCCTATTCTTTAATTTACTCAAAACAATCTGTTTACTCTCCCCCGCCCTCCCGAAGGTGGATGTCCTCGCAACCCGCCGGGGAGGGAATAAGAAGGCTGTCCCCGGGCAGCCCGGGGTACCGGGGCTCCCGCTGCCGCTGCCGCCGCTGCTCGGGACGTGTTTGCCGGAGATTTGGGTGGCTGTTCTCCCTTTGGGCTGCTGTGGATGAGAGATACAGGTGGGTTTTTCTTCCACTGTTCCGCGCCACCCTCCCGTCCCAAAGAAGTGTAAAAAAGTTTGTGAAGGACGAAGCCTCAGCGGAGGTTGRCTGGAGAGGCTTTAGCTCGGTGCAGTGTTCAGACGGCTGAGGAGAGCCCGGGCGATGGGGAGATGCTGTCAGTGCCCGGTGCTAAACGAAAGTAACTTTTATTTCAAAAGCAGTGTTTTTACCGCACTTATATTTTTACTTCTTAGGTAAATAGCACGGCATTCAAACGTCTGGGCTTTATCACRTGTTCTGTACTTACTTTGTTCTTGTTTCTGTGTCTGTCTGTGTCTTCAGCGTGAACTCTTAAAAGTAACTCTGTTGATCTGCATGTGGGGTTCTCCCACAAATAGGACCGTGGGAGCTGGGAGATTCCCAGATATCTGAACCATAGAACTTCCTCCCAGTCTCCCAACCTAGTTCTAAAGACTTGTCTCTGGGTCTCTTGAAATCTCTCAGTTTGTCTTGGAGCATGGAAAAAGTGGTCCAGGACAGATAGGAATTTTGACTTCATGTTGTGAAGTCCCATGAAATCCCCCATATTTTAGCTGTGTTTTAAARGAATTGTATCAGCTGTTACCTCTGGTTTTGCATGCTTTGTGTTAAAAACAACTCAGTTTCTCATCTGGAAGATGAGGTTAAATGTATGTCAACTGTAAAATACACTATTCTTGTCATAGTYCTGTCAGCAGGTCAAAAAAGTGGCTTTTTACTTCATAAAATTTCATCTGGGATTGTCTTTGAAATGTTACATGGGGGATTTAGTTTTGGTGGGGTTTGTTTGTTTGTTTTTTAATTTAACTTTTCCTTAGAAATATACGTTCTTAAATGAAGGAAAACCACTTTTWAAAATTGATTTTTATATGAACTCAACAACAGGTTGATGCAGGTTGTGTGGATATGTAAATATAAGAGGGTGTTTTTATAACCAAGAGAATAATGTAGATGTAATGGAAGAGGGTAATGTAAGTCATTTTAGTCATACAGATTTAATTGATTTTGATTTTATTTGATTTGATTTATTTTATGCATTTTCTTCAGTTTCTAAATATTTAAATTTGAATTAAGCATAATCTTTGTCTTGTTACACAACATTGCAAGAGAAGATATTAAAGAATCTCCCAACTGGAAACCCGTCAAGCTAATGTGTTCAATAAGTTATGTGGGAGCAAAGTGAGAAAGAAAAATCTGGCTTCACTGCTCAAACTAATGTGTGATGTCAAGTGCAAAGAGAAGCCTCACACTCTTAATATTAAAGCCTTTRCTCTCAGAAGCTGATCTAACATCTTCTGAAACCTTATTTTTTACCAACAGACTACTTCAGAGAAAATATAAGCAGTGATGGGTGTCTGTTTTGCTGTATCTTTAGACTTCTGCTGTCAGAGCCAGTTAAGAGGTGCAGCATTTAATAGCTGGTGGCATTAAATGAACTTTTGGCCCATTTCACCTGGCCATATGTTTTGTATCACTTGGGGTATGTTTTCCATTCCTTGTCAACTCTCACAAATTCAAGGGAACAAACTGGATGCTCATTTATTTGTCTTGGATGGAATTGCAGGTTTTCTTCTTTTGGGGTTTTTAAACATTTTTTGAGAAGCAGAATTGGCAGAATTAGAGTTCAATACTGTGAGGTCCTGAGTTTGCTGGGAGTTGGGAGGGTTCAGACTGTCCTGCTAAATCATGGAGATATGGGAAATCAAAAAAACCTGCAAGACAGGGTTATCAGAGCTCTAAAGTAACGTGTATTAAACCAAGCTATTTGTCTGGAGAAAAAAAAAACAAAAAGAAAATCAAGTGAACGTTTGAGCACTCATCTACAAGTATTTTTCAGCACTAGTGTGTATTATTCCATTAGATGCTAATATTAGGTAAAAATTGGACCTGTTCTTCAAGAGATTAGTATGGGTACTCAAAAGGTTTTTTGGAATCTGAATTTAGTTTTTACTTCATTCAAAGATGTAAAAAACTTAGCATRTCATATATGAGCTCCTAAAAAGAGACTTACTCCCACATGGGCCAGATCTGCAAATGTCTTCCTCTGTCTCTTGAGTTCACCCAAAACTTTTTGAAATGCTTTATTGTGCATCATATTTATCATCTTTTGATATCAAGCAGCCACATGGCTTGGTCTTCACAGGTACTAACCTTTTAAAATGTGTCTTACACTGAACTTTCAGGGCCTGCTCCTCTCGCCTGGGCACTGAGGTATCATTTCCCAGCACAGCAGGRCAGAACTCGTCCAGCTAAAGCTGTGACAGTGGTGGTCAGTGGAGAAATTACCTATGCACTGGGCTGTGCTTACACATCTGGTGTCACACTGCTACATTTTAGTCATCTGAGTCCCATCCGTGGAGTAAATGTCCTTTTATAAGAACTACAAATATGAACTCTTGATATGTCTTTAAGAATGCAGGATGACTGTGTAATAGACCTATATTTTATTATTTACATTTTGTGTTATATTTATAATCACAGGAAGTTTGTGTTGAAACAGACATTAGAGGTCATGCAGTCCAACCCCTCTGCAAGGGACATTTTCAACTCAATCAAGTTGTTCAGAACTTTGTCCAATCTCACCCTGAACTTCCAGGGATGAGCACCTAACACCTCTCTGGGCAACCTGTTTCAGTTTTTCACCACCCTTGTTGTAAAAAACTTCATTATATCTAATCTAAATTAACCCTCCTTTAGTTAAAAACCATTACCCCTCGTCCCGTTGCTRCAGACTCTGCTAAAAAGTTTCTCCCTGCTTTTTCTGAAGTCCTCTTTAAGTACTGAAAGGCTGCAACAAGGTCTCTCCCGAGCTTCCTCTTCTCCAGGCTGAACAGCCCCAACTCTCTCAGCCTGTTATTAAAGGAGAAATGCCTAGAAGCAAATTTTTAAAATTTGGTTTTTGTTCCACTAAATTTTAACTCTGTTCTTTTAAACACAATTAAAAGTAAATTTAGAGTMTATTGATGGTTAGACTTAGTCACTTTCCTTTTGTAACCTGCAACCAGAATTGGACAGGAGGTTTGTGGTTTTTTTCAAAATTGTAGAAAGCGGTAAATTACCATGTACCTCCTAAAGGGGAAGGTAAAAAGCAGAAAGAATCAGTGTTTCAGATGCTCAATGACCAAAGGGTAGAAGGGCTGTGAAGTGTACATAATTTACTCACCAAAAAAATCGTTAAGACAGACTGAATATGTTAGAGTTTAAAATCACTGCAGCATTTAGCACAGTGAGCTTATGAAAGTAGGGAAATAGAAAGACAAAATATTTGTTCTAAAAGCTTATCATGACACAAAGATATAAAAGAAAAAGCCTTCAATATTCAGTCTGAATCTTCAGTAAGCTGAATTCTCAATTTTGCGGTTGTTAAATACATATTTTTTTACAAGCTAATTTCCAGAAAGCAATGATAAGGAGTACTATAGGAGATGTTCCGTTTTAACATGTGTGCAAACATTCTAGGAATACATGACATATGAAAGAGGAACTTTCATAATTTTTTAGTCCAGTGAGCTGTGGGTATGCTGCATTTTGCTCTGAGGAGTGAAAATTCCTACATATATATATATATATATATATATTTATATATATTTATATATTTATATATTTATATATTTATATATTTATATATTTATATATATATATTTATATATATATATATATATATAATTAAAAAATATATTTATATGTATATATACACAGACACACAGACACACACACATCTCCATTTTAATGGAAAATTCTGTGCAGAATTTGCCTGCAACCTGTGGCAGGCTAAGTAGTTATACATCCACATTAAGCACTATTGCTTCAYGAAGTACACAAACAATATATTCACTGAATGCAGACAAAATTCATGCCTGTGATGGGAGACGTGAGACTTTGGGTGTCTGACTGCTTTATAAATAATAAAGGAAAACATCTGTCCACTGGCAAATGTGGGAGGAGAGAAACYGATATCACAGAYCTGCAAAMCTTTTTAAGCACATGAGAGCTTGAGGGACTTCATTTGACATTATTCTTTCTGGGTAAAGAAATTTTTCATCATTTTAATTAAGGTCTAGCTAAGGGTGAAACTTCACTTGGTGTGGATTGACTTAATGTGGAGGAAGACAGAGTTCTTCCTCTGGGAAGCTGATGCAAAAGATATGTTTCATGATGTATTTTCTCACCTGAGTATCTTTGCTAGGAAGGTGCAAATAACCTTCTCCATGCTAAATAGTGAGCTAGTGAAAAATTGCTTGAAGCATTCAAGGAAATGTAAACAAATTGATGTTTCTGTTAAAAATCAGGGTGGAAACTGAAAAGGATGAGAGATATTTTCTACAGTTCAAAACGGGAGGAACTGTTAGCAAATTATGTACCTATTTTTTGTTCTTTGTGTGGAAAGAGTTGTTTGGGTTTTAGCATTTGTTTTTTCTGTATTTTCAGAAAGACACCCATTGTCAGAGGAAAGGAGGGAAGCTGCCATCTGTAGGGGCTGTCCATCTGCTCTGAAGGAGGAGACCATGCTGAAGCATCTTTATAAGATACTTTCAATTCTGAGCATCAAAAAAGATCATCTAACATTATCCTAGGTCTAAACAAGAAGAATGAATTTGAGGTGATTGTTCTCTTGGTTCTGCTGCCCTGGAGCTGCAGCAGAGCAGAGCCCTGGAAAGACACAGTGCAGGAAAACACTCCTGTGCTGCAATACAGTGTTTCACACCTGCATAACCATCTAAGAGACATCTCATCTGAGCAAACATCTCAAGGCTCCTGAGATGATTAGATCTGTGATGGAATGACTCTTCTGGAAAACTGCTGGAGTATTTTAGCAAAGGGCATGCAGTGTCTCTGCCCTCACTGATGCATTACAAAACCGAAATGAACCACACTTGGACATATAACCTGAGCTTTGGTGCACCTGCAGATCCTGTTGAGCCAAAGGCTGGACTCTCACGAAGCGGGCACACAGTAGTGGCTGTTTTYCTTGGATTAATCTTGTTTTTTGGTTTCTTGAATAACTTGGTTGTCCTTATCCTCTTCTGCAAGTTTAAAACCCTTCGTAACCCAGTCAACATGCTTCTGCTGAACATCAGCATCAGCGACATGTTAGTGTGCATCTCAGGCACTACCCTCAGTTTTGCATCCAACATCCRTGGCAAATGGATTGGAGGGGACCAYGCTTGTAGGTGGTATGGCTTTGTCAACTCCTGCTTTGGTAAGAGTTCAATGGTAATTCTTTACTCTTCTTTTTAACACTGATGCATGAAGGGAACTTGATCAGGAAGCTCGGCACTGCTCTATGGTAAACAGAAGAATACTTTGATTGCCTTTTTATGGTCAAGCACAAGTGAAATGCATGGTTTAAAGCATTTTTAAAAAAGGCTTTATGAAAGAGTAGCATAGATCTTATAAATATTTCCTAATGTATCCCATTCTTTGAAATTGCTTATTTCTTAAGAGCTAAAAATGGAATCTAAAAAAAGGCAAGCCAGAGTCAAGCAAGTGGAGAGAGTTTATTAAGTGTATGAACATATATAATACTTCTCCCTTTTTTTCATTGCTGAACTATTTGTCCCTCAGTGCTGTTTCTGTCATGAACAAAGCCTCCTAAAAATACTCTGTTTACCATTTTTAATTATCTCTCAATCTACAATAAGAATTCCTCATGTTCCAGATAATGAGTTTTCATGATTAGATGCTTTCTGTTCTCCTGCAAAGCAAAATCTTTATTTTAGAGTTACATGCTTGCAGATTCAAGAGTGAATTAAGTTGTAGGAATAGATTTGTCAGAAGTGGTGGGAAAAGTACAGTGTTCTTCTGTCCAGACAAAACTTTTTCTGCAACCATCTGCACTGCTAGATATAAGTGTTTTAAGTGGATATTTATTTAATTATTAAAAGATAAAGGACAACGAACAGTCACAGGGCAGACTTAATTCCTCCAAGGATGAGGCCTGTTGCTTAAAGAGTTGGATCACCAAGGAGTGACACTTTCTTCATTTATTCCTACATTCAAAAAAAGATCCAGTGAAGCATATACTGTCCTGGGGGTGCATGTCAGGGTGTGATCCTTATCTAACCCAGACCAGGGCACTCGTCACAGCTCCCTCTTGATGTATGACCTTGCTTTGGTGCCTCCAAGCCACCAGGACAGGACAAGAGCATTCCTGGCTCTTCTGTGACTGACTCAAGAAGTGCTCCCACAGCTCTTGATGTAAAATCAGGTGGTGAATATGATCCAAAGGCACATTCTCAACCTGAATTATAAACATTTTGCTGCTTCCAGTGGTGGGATCTCTGGTCTCAGGTCTCTGGTACCTGTCCCTTCCTCAAATGTGTGCTCCACTGATGACCATTACATCAG
>NW_026623343.1:1791937-1804172 GCF_030028575.1 Malurus melanocephalus
TATATTCTTACTTGAAATTAGGACAGTTGTCAGAAAAGCTTTGGCTTAGTTTTGGGAGTAATCAGAAAAAGGCTATTATTTCCAACAGTCATAGCTGTCCTTTGTATTACACAGGATGAAAAAGAAGCTTAAATGTCAGTTTAGAGAAAATTAGAATAAAATTTAGACAGTTTATGGTCACAGATTTTTTTTTTCTTGTTAGTTGTAGTCTGAAACAAAATCAGCTCAGAACAAATTAATCTGAGTCAAGGAAATAAGAGTGACCCATTCGGATTTCAAGGGGAAGGCCAAGGAAGTAAAATAACATTATATTTTACAACACTGAAAAAAAGTAAACCCTTTCCGATACTACAGGAAAAATTAACTTCAGTTGCACATCACAAGTTATCTTTAACAAGGGAAGCTCTTGTGAGACCCTTCCCAGAATACTATGTCCAGCTCCTGTTTGTTTCTATTTTACTTTGTTAAATATAGTCTTAGGATAAAAGATGTCCTTTTTTTTTTTTTTTTTTTTTTCATTCCCTCTAGACTGTCTTACCTTTTTTAAAATCCCATGACTGGGAGGTGATCTGGAAAGCAGATCTGATTCCCCTCCCAGCAGTATCAACAGTGCAATGTACATTGATGTCACTCACAGTGAAATCCGTAAGTTATTTACAGGGCAATCCATTGCCTACCCCCRGCCCTGACAAACCATGACCTGAGGATGAGCACCAGGGGGTTGCCATGGGCACAATGGAGAAAAATTATGGACAAAGTGTAGTATTTTGGTTTAATTACTTGCTGCTATCCCTATATGTGCTTTATGATCTTAAACCATACATGGAAAGCACAAGGTTTGGAAGCTAATGGGAAGTGCAGATGCTGATCAATAAGCATGTGATGGGGATTTTAAGGAGAAAATGAAATGTTGTGAGATCTGCTGTGGAAGTAYGAGCTGTTGGGTGTTCATCTGGAGAAGCACTGGGAATGGAGCTAGAGGAGAAACATCTGTTCCCAGTGTGAGTGATTTTACCCCAATGCTCGAGCTTGTTTGCAGCTCTGTTAAGTGGGTCACTGCAGTGGAAATTGCTCATCACTGGGGAAATGGATAGATTTTTAAAATTTGCTGCCATTACCCACCACTTTCTCACGGTTTGACAGGCTCATGGTTACCCATCTGAGCAAACATGGAAAATGACACAGGGACAGGATGTGTTGCCCCAGACGAACTCTCAGTAAACTTTGCAGCCAGATAAAACAAGGATGGTTTAATATATCATGAAATTACTAAGCATTAGGATTTAATTTAGGAAAAATGTATTATTTATTAAAGCACTCTCACAGAAACTACATACCCAAGAAAGGATRTGCCATCCTAAGACTGTCTTGCAGTTTTGACCATCTCACATATAATCTCTCCAGTACCTTATAAAACATTTCAAATCTCTGGACAGATGAAAACTTTCAGAAAAAAAAGATCCTTTCCTAAGATACCTGAGCTAATGTAAACATCCCAAACATGTAGGACAAGCAGAATTTGAGCTCAGATGACTTCTGGAGTTCATTCTTAGAATCACTACTCTATGCCATGTTAAATCAGGATTAAATATTAACTAGATTGATACATATGGGAAAGACAAAGCTGTCTCTGGCTCCAGAAACCCAACACTAGATTCTAATGATGGAAGAGTTCCAAGGCATRTTACTAGAAAGGATATTTTTGCACCTGTTGAACTCTTAGCTCTTGTTTTCAGGTGTCTGCTGGGTGTTTCCTTTTTCTCAACCYTCATGGTAGTTAAAATGCCTGGCAGCTTGCCTGAGAAGTTTATTCCAATATTTCATTGTGAAAATGAATTCAAGAGGACCCAGAGATGCCAATGTCTTATAAAGCCATGTGACTCGAGGTCCGTGTCTTCCCACACARCATCCTCCTGTCTCCCTCCAGGAGAGGGATACATTCCTAAACCAATTTGAGCTGAAGTAAGGCATTGTAGATATGTCCTTCTGTCCATTGATAAACCAAGGTCAAAGCTGAATGAGGATTTTAATCTTTTTAGAAACCCTGTACTCAACTCTCTGGGTACATAATCTTTCCAGCCATATTAAAGCAGTTATTGATTCCCTTGTAAACTGCCAGAGAACACAATGAATGTGAAATGGAGGTGTTCATTATTTTGCTTTGAAGTTCAGCTGCTTTGTGACCTTAAACAATTTTCTTCTTAGTATTTTACCTTGATTTTATATGCTATGTCTGTGACTCACTACATTAAACTAAGGTACTTATATTTAGAATATAGACTTCCAGCATGCTGGAAACTCCCTCTTTATGAGATGCAGTCCAGATCTCAGATGTAATAAATGTCTCTTCTGTGAAAAGATAAATTTTTCCCACCAGTAATGACATAATCTCACTTGGCTTGATCCTGCAAGAGCTCTTCTGATGCTTTCTGAGCCTTGATGCAGCAAGTACTCTCCTCCTGCTGCAAAACCACTCTGAGCAGCTCCTCACCTGTCCACTGATCATGGATTGCTCCTTTTCCAGTGGTCTTAGGATGGGGTAAAAGGTGTTATTTCTATAAATAAAACTGGTAGCAAACACAACTAAWCAGTAATGCTTAGGAAAAAATAATTCTGCAACAGAAAACAAAATGTTCCCKGTTTGAAGTGCATGGACTCTGTTATGCCTGCAGTCATTGTGACCCATGCAAGCTTTCCTCCGAAATACTCTGCTGGTTCAGAGAGGGGAAAAAAGGGTACCTGACTCATGGGAATAAGTCAAAAAGGCTTACAGTCCCTTTATCTAAAAAAAAAAGAAAAATGCTCTGATTACCTAGAGGGCTTTAGTTATTTAAATTCAGTGTTAAAACTCACAGTTTGTCCTGAATTTTTCCATGTAATTTCAAGCACCTGGTACACATTAGATTTTATAGCAAACAAAAATACAAAAGCAGTCATTCAGAAGATACATACTCTAAATTCCTCTTTTGGCATCTCCTCTCTAGAGAAACTGAAATTAGCCTGCTATACTTTTCTATTTAAATAACCAATCCACGAGATAATGGTATATTATTAAATACACTACTCAGGGCCATAATTGTATGGAAAAAAATGAAATGCTCATCTCCTTTGAAACAGATGGAGATCACCTGACTAAAACCAGGCATTTTCCAGTCCCCAGGGCTTCTTTTATAATCAATAGAAAACTAAATCTGTGCTGCCAGCCTGCAAACTGTTTGATGCATTTGAGATGTTCTCTTCAGGGTGATATGAGACTTGTCCTACAAGCACCTGTCTGTCTTCATGGACTATGAAAGGAACACAAGCTCAGAGGTAGATACTTGTTCTGTACCTCTCTGAAGTTATGAGATTATCCTTACAAATAGGGTGTTTATTACTTCTTTTGTCTTTCTGTAATTTTCTTAGTTTGGCTTATAATTCTCTCCCTACTTCAGTATCTTCTTCCAGGATGTTTTCAGGAATTTCTATTTTCTGTAGGCATTAAACATTRTACAAAGTTGAAATCACTTACAATTGTTGTGCAAGAGTGAGTATTTTTAAAATGTCTGTTGTGTTTCCATGAAGAGGTGCCCTAGTCCTCTTTCCAATTTCACAATCCCAGATTCATCATGCAGAGAAAATTCTGTCTGCTCTTTCTATAGGTAATCTGTTGAGCAAGAGTACTGGGCTTTTGGGTTCAATTTACATGCTTGAAGCAGGCAGACAACCTGGGCAAAATTTTGGAAAATGTGATAAATATGCCATGCAAAGAAAATGGAAATGGAAGTCCTAATGTTGTACTTAGAATGCYGTTCCTGCAATCAGATTTCACTGTTGTAGGCACTCTAACACCAGTCTGGAGTGAGAGAAGGTTTTGCCCTCGTGACAGCAGAGTCTCACCCAAGGTTGTGTTGGAGATGAAGCACTGCACAGCCCCTCGCTCAAGCCCTTCTCTCTTCTCCCCACACTGCTGTGGAATGGGGAGRAGAATCAAAGTGAAACTTTTAKGTTGAGATARGAACAGTTTAATAATTGAGAATAAAGTAAAATACAATAATAATGGTAAATAATAATTGCGATGATCATAAAAAGGGGGGAAAAATGATGCACAATGCAGTTTCTCACTGCCTGCTCACCAGTGTCAGACACCCCCGTTCCCAAAACCAGACCAGCTGCCCTTCTCAGTGATTCCTCCCAGGTTATTTACTGGGCATGATGTTCCAGGGTCTGGAATATCCCTTTGATTAGKGTCRTCTRTTSCAGCTGTGCTCCCTCACATTTTCTTTTGTGTTCCTCCTCACTAGCAGACTATGAGACTAGGAAAAAATGGTCCATGACTTAGGATAAACGTGATTTAGCAAAGCCCCCAAAATATCAGTGTGTTATCARCACCATTCTCATTCCAAATCCATAACACAGTACTATGACAGTTACTGAGAAGATATTAACTCTCCCCTAGCTGAAAAGCAGGACAGTGTAATTTAATTTACCTGTTTATAAGGTTTTACTGATTATGGGTGTTGATATTAATGTCATTAAGATCCTGTGGGACACAGTAGGTGTCCATATTAGCAGCTGTGAGTGCTCCTCYTTTTCCTGGTCTGGGTAGCTCCAGCTGGGCCCATCTCCATGCCATACTACAGTAGGACTGTGGAGTGTGCCAGAACCCCCACACTTCCCTCCTCCTCCCCTCTCTCAGCTTTCATCACAGCTGAAATTCAAGCACATGGCTCAAACATCAGCTGGAGAATGCTCTGAAAAGATCTTCAGGCGCCCTCAGCTTGCGCTGGCAAATACTTCCACATGTAGGTGGAAACATTTTTTCCCTCAGCTGCCATCCTGAATGTTTTCTGTGATGTTTTGTTGTATGATCTAGAATTTAGAGTCCATTTTCCTAATGCCTGTACAAAAGAAAACTAAAAGAAAAAAAGCAGAGGTACCAACAGTGAAGGGTGGACAACAGCTTGCATATGTATCCCTRGAAAGAGGGACAGAAGAACAGGAGAATTCTATAAGGAAATGGATTATCCATTTGACATTTTTTTGCATATAGTTGTCATCTGTCAATGCAAAGAAAGTCTTCTGTCCATGCCTGAAGTCTATTTCTGTGCATGTGCAAGTGATTACAAATTTCTGCCAATGTCTGATGCTTTCTTATTGGGCAGCCTGCCTGCAGTGCAGTCACGTATTTTTGGTTCTGTGTTCTGGCTATGTGTTGCAGGATGCTGGAGACTTTATGCAAAGAAATACACAAATAACACCCGTTCGTATAGACATCTGGAATAGCAGCTTAAAGGCAAAGACCATGTTAGATTTCTTGCAGAATTATCCTGATGGTGAATTGAGTCTAAAAGGTCATGGCTATAAGCTCTGCTGGAGATGATGAAACAGCATTTCTGTCAGAGTTCAAGTTTAATCGYTGGCATTTCCAGGCCCTTTTCCCTAATCCTGGGTCATGGCATTAACCCAGACAATTCTGTGCCTGATATCAGTTTTCTATTAACTTAGGAAAAGGCAGAAASCAGCTCTGTTGGTAATCAGGTCACACACATGTGAAAAAATACATCATTAAAATGTAGTGGGTATAATGAAATAAAATAGACCCCAGTAAATAAGAAATATTCCATAAAAAAAAAACAAAACAAAAACATATTAGAGAACAATGGACTTTGCTTGTAAAGGGCTATTAAATTGCATTATTTAAAATTATTTTTAATAATCTCTAGGAACTGTTAAGACTATGTACATGCTGACACATCTGAATAAAATTCAGTATTTTTAAAAGAACTTTTAAGCTTCCTTTGTAGCCCCTGAAAAATACCAGRGAGTGGATATTATCTTTGGCTGTTTAAATCCAAGTTATGTACCTAGTGACCTTTTCTTAACTCATGACATTCATTTTCTGCATTGATTTCTTTTTAGGAAGCACTTAAGCTGAGTCTTCCAGTCTAGTAAGCAAATGAAACTTACAGACTTTTCAGTGATAAAAGGGATACAGAACCATTGGCATAGTTCCAAATAATGACAATAATAGATGGTAGCTATAAAATTCATTTCCCYCCCTAATTTCTCAGCTGTGGCAAATACTTCATACTTTTGTCATTAGGGTTTGGATTCTTTTTTCTTTTGCTTGGGGCTTTATTATGTCAGTGTTTCTGCCATGTTTCTAATTAAAAAGTATATTAAGTGATAAAATAATTTTGTTAAAGTAGTGTTCTGACACGGAAAAATAAGTTTTTTGAAAGCTGCAACTATTCTTTTTGCATTTGTATGTTTCTATACTCAATACATTTGTGTTTTATAGTGTTTTATATAAACACTAGCTGAGAAACTGCTTTTGSAACTGAAGATTCAGTAATGTCAATAAACTGCAGCCTCTGCTGTTTCGCAGACCACTTACTSCTTCTGCGGATTTGTCAGCTAAATGATTCACTACTTAAATAATCCAAATGGCTCCCATTACTGGGAGATTTGTGGATTTGGTTTTGTTACGGGTTGTATGGGGTTTTTTTAAAACTAACTCAAAATTACCTCTGTCTCCTGTAAATGCTCCCGTAATTGATACAGGCAGGGGAACATTTGGTATCTGCAGACAGCAAATGCATGGGAGCACCACTCTGAGTAGGCATTTCCTCCCCATGGCATCCCAACATGCCATTTTTGTGAGATGTCCCTGTGATTTCCCTCCTGAGCAGTGTGGGATGTGGCTGCCCCTCTATCCCCTCCATGCTGTGCTGTGCCCTGTTTCTGGATCAGGGGATGCAGATGAACGAGTGTCCATGCAGGCAAGGTTCAGCTTCAGCTGAAGGGTTCTCATGCCAGATACCAGCATCAGGCTCTATTGCTTTGGGCCATTTCAGCAAACAAGTCTTCCCAACATGTTGTATAATTATTTTACTTCTCCTATTTGTAATTTCTTAAACCTATTTCACCAAAGATGCCAACATGTTGGAAGTCTCATCCTATGGCAAGACACAAAATTCTGCTGCTCCTTAAGAAAGTACAGCAGCYACAAAGCAGCAGGCTAGTGAGTCACTGGGGTAAGCTGAAAACCTTTTCATATATTTCACAGTGTTTTATTAGAGGCCGACATTCACTGCCTGCTGATTTTCTTGTGTTGTTTTTCAATTATATCTTCTATTGTCTCTTCCCCCCCTCATATTTTTTACTGTTTCTATTTTTTCACTATTGCAATTAAGAGCAAAAATAGTAGATAACTATGGCAAGAAGGAATCAAAGTCAACAGGCTTCAGATTAATCAAAGGGAGGAAACACTTTTATGTTAAATTATTTTTATAGTAATTTATAACAGTAGAAAKTTGCTCAGGATCAAATGACTGACTGAAAAAGGATATTGAAAAGAGACCACTTGATGGTAAAAATTTTTCATAAGGAATAGATCATCTTTACAAATCAACARCAATGTAAAACTTTGCTTAGATTATTAGGACTCTGGTAATTTCTAAAATTCTAAACCATTGGTTAATTCACATAGATGGCATTTTATTGCTTAATATCTAAGTGTTGTCTGAGTCTAGTACAGACCCCTGAGTATTGGCATAGCACATTAACATCTGGCAAGATTTGCTTTCAGCTAAGAAATTATATGAATTGTACAAAAACATAGACAACCCCTTTTAACTTGACCTTATGAGAATTTTAGGATGTGCATTGGTTAGACTTAATCCTTATGTGCATGTGCACAATGAAACATTATTGTTTGCCAGATTTACAATTTGGAAGTTGTTTGTGTTCTGCGTTCAGGCTGTTTGTGGAGTTACCAGGGGACCTCTTTAGACTGACATGTTTAATCACCCTAATGAAATTAGAAAAGCTGTTTGGGCGCTGTGCAGAGGCAGCCCAGGGCAGAGCAGGTCGGGCACGGTCTCCCCTTCCCTGCAGCAGCACAGCAAGCCCTGCACGGGAGGGTGATGGCCATCCCTGCTGCTGATCCATCTGCCTCAGCCTGAGCTCAGCAGCAGTTAATTAGAAACACTTCTAGGGGAGGAATTAATACGGTAGTGATGCAAAGTTACAATTTCTGCCTCTCAGTAAAAAAGTGGAGTATGTATATGGTGTTGGCGTGTATATTATGTGTACACGCTCTGTACACGGACTGTGGTGCACCAAGCAACTGTAGTTCTCCATGCAAGTCTTTGTAACAAACCCCAGCAGTTTACTCCAATTTGTCCAAACTTCAAAATTTTGCTCTGTTTTTGAACTTCTCAATTTTYAGAGAAAAAGTGTGTGGCATTGCAAGAAGGCCAGGGTTCAGCAATGGCTGCATRAATTCATTGAGGATTGTTTTTCTGTGTGTACTTCTCAAAATTGAAAATGTATTTGTATTTGATATCCTTGAGAGAGGCAAAGACCGCATCACAGGAGTTGGGTGAAGGGCTGCCAGATAAATATGCCAGTCAGGATTTAAACAGACTTTTTCTAATGGGTAGAAAGCAGGTTATGAGGCAAGACAAAGCCTTAGCTTAATATACTGTGAGATAAGAGCAGTGGACATAACACCATCTGTTTTGCTTCATGTAACAGTTTTTCTCTATTGGTCAGTGCATCAAGGGATGTTTAACAAAGTATTTGAGAATGAATAAGAATTTTACAAGTTAATAAACTTTGCTAGGATTTTGGGCACTCCGACCTTTGGAAAAGAAATACTGAGGGCAGATATGAGCAGGTATTGGCCTCTTACTGTTCTGTAATTGTTTCTTCTTAACATTTGAGTAACTAAATCATCATTATGCCTTGCAAAGGGCATAGGTATAGGTGTGTATAGGTATCAAGTGTATGTCATTCAAAATATTTTGCCCAGCTATTCTTCYAGAACATTAGTTGGGATAATTTTCAGCATCAAATGATATTTTTCCAGTACATAGTCCCACAGCCTGTGGTTTGTGGTGTAGGGACATCTTCCCTAAAGTAGTACTTTCAAATCTAATAGGTCTTCCTGCACTTTTTCCATTTTTTTCACTTCCTCCATTATTCCATTTCACTTGCTCTCAGAAAACCCGCAAAATTTTGGTATGCATGATAAAAAATACATCTAAGAATTACACTTATTAGCTATGTACTATGCAAAGAAAAGTACCTTCTGTTTGTTTATTCAGAGTCTGAAACTTGATGATTTAATTTGAAAACCCACTTATTGCAATATAAGAAACASTAAATAATTTGTATTATTTAGTCCATCTTTTCTCCTTCTCTCTTCTCTGTTTTCCTTTTCTAATAAGCCTTTTCTAATAAGCATTGCTGCTCAGTGGAAGTGGTTTGTGTAAAGTTCTCTATCATGACTCTCTTTGCAGAGCAGTAAGTCAGTCAGAAGCAATTGCTTCTGTGTAAATTGTGTGTTTAAGTCCAGGTCTATTTTCCTCCACATATGGCAGTTTACGTTTACATTACGTATTGCATTTCATCTGCTCAGTGGCTCAGTTTCACGTGGTTGTGCTGCAGTACTTTGCAGTCAGTTTTTGTTGATTTTGAGTTATTCTGTGTGCTATGATCAGAAAAATTGTCACTTTTCCCCATATTTTCCAGGTTGTTTATTAATGTGATGACTAGCCCAGGGCTAGCACAGATCCATGGGGAACTTTGCTGGCCACAGTTTCCACAAAGAAAACTAATTTTCTTTTCCTGTTTTTTATTTCCCAATTCTGTTTAACTATTTTTCCACATGAATATTTCTGTTATTGCAAGGCAGCTAACTATCCTCAAGAGCCTTTGAGTTAGTCAAAGTTGTTTGAAAATCCAAGCAGGCATCACCCCTGTCTGCATGGCGCTGTCAAAAACCTCTGATGAATTAGTAAGGTATGGCTTCTGCCCAAATAGTCATGCTTGTCTCATTATACCTCCACTACTCCAGTAATGTATACTCTCTGGTGCAATTTCCACCCATCTATCCAGTGTTGCAGATGAGACTCACTCCCTGGGTGAAATGTGCTGCAAAGGATTTCTGTCTGCACCAGTTCCATTTAATTTCTTAACTAATGTTTCTCAGTGATTTCTTTCAATCCTCTTTGGGGTCCTTCAGAGGAGTTAAGGAATGGGGAATGCTGCTTCTCCTCGTTGTGCATCCTTGAGCCATCACAGTGATCTTGGACAGGGACAGTGTTCTCTGGTGTTTCATCTCACCTCCACACCAAGTGAGACTGTGGGCTTTTAAAAGTGCTCACGAAACTCTTGGCCCAAAGGCAGTGTGAAGCCTGATCAACATATTTTGAAACTGCGTTATATGACTATTTATTGACCAGTTAATATCTAATTAGTATAAAAACCAGTTTGACAGCTAGACCTTGTGACAAACTTGACTCAGAAGAGTGATTATCTGTGGTGTGTTCCACTTCGAGGAATGGCACTCACCAAAGCAAGCCCCCAAATTATAGAAACTCTCTAGAAATATACTCCTATTAATAAAAATAAGCAGTTGGATTCAGAAGAAAAAGGAGGGGCTCAGTGGAAGGAAGTTGTCTGTGTGCTCTGGTGATTGCTTGGCTCTGTAGCTGGCAGATGACAACACACTGTAATTTCAACTCTTACTTGATGCTGTGTCCCAGGGTGTAGAAAACCCCTGAGACTGCATGTTATGTGTTACAACCTCAGCATGAAGGAAGATCCTGGGGATGCCCGCACGTTTCAAAAGAAGCAGTCCTGGCAGGAGATGGGGATCCTGCAGGATGGRCATGGGGATGCAGCGGTGAACCTGAGTGCCCTGAGGGCATCCTCCTGCTGTACTTGCCCTGTGCATAAGTTTCTGCTTTTCTCATGCACACGGGTCCCGAAGTTTTCTCCTCAGATGTTGCTGTRCAGGAGCTCCATCTAGTGCTGACATTTCTTATTCAGATTCACTGAGGCGGCAGAATAAATACGCTGATATGGAGGCGGCCAAATCGGGAAGCTGAATTTACCAGTGCCAGCCTGCTTTCCAGGATGCAAGGGGCTCCTGCATAAAATATGGAAAGAGAGACAGAAGTGAATGTTCGGRGATATTTTTGTACTCTGCTGGTATCATTGAGATGTGAAAGGGAATTCTTTGCTCTATTTACGCCACTGGGAGTTTGCTGTTTGGATGGACAGGGATGTAAATAACATTGCAGAAAAATAAAGTAGTACTCAGTAGTGCACCTTAAGTCACAGATACAGATAGGAATTAGGACCACCTTTAAAGCACAGCATATACCTGTTTAAAAAATCAGCAAAGGAGTAGGAAAAAAAGAGGAAAAACCTGAGATATTGCTTTCCTCTTAAACTGTTTCTATTGAAGATACCAGAAAACACAAAGAAASTGTTGTACAAAGGACGAAACATAGAAATGACCATTGAGAAAAGAGCAAGATTGATTTATTGAACAGGAGCAGAAATGCTTGTTGTCAGATTTGTCCCACCATGGTTGAATCCAACAGTGATTTCTCAGTGATTTCTTTCAAGTGCAAAGTTAAACTGTGACTCCCATCAGAGTTAAGCAGAAAGACAATTTTTTTGTGCAAAAAGGAATGATTGTCTGTTCTAATGGACTCGTGATTCCACGTCCTCTTAGCAAAAGAGAACAGATAATAACAGACATTAGATAAATGGAAGTTGCTGCATTTATTCAAAGCAAACAGTTGGTATCTGAGGTAGCCTGTATTTGGAAAATGTTTGTAACTGCTAATATTCTACAAATGATTGTGGGAAATATTTTCTCAATTTCAAGTAAGTAGAAATGTTTTTAATGCTTTAAAAATCAAAGAGAATTTGTGCTCTGATCACTAGTATGTGGCACCATCTAGAATAAGAGTCACCAAAWGAAAGAATATTTGATTTTTTTTTTACCATTTATTCTGTGTTTATGATATAAAAATTTAATGGGCATATCCAAATAAAGCCATTAGTGTTTTGGAAGCACATCCCATTCTCAGCTCCTTCGGTCAGCTTYTGAGGCATCCATGCACTCCTCTGCAGTTCATATTCTTTATATTAGCCCTGAACATATCAGGAGTTGTTATATTCACACTATGGTTTTGCTATATCATAAAATATTCAGCTGTGATTTGTTTATTTGCTGAACTTCAGACAAGTCAGGCTACTCCTGGTTGGTTGCCCACCAARACCAGTCCTCACTCTGAGTCTGTTCCTCTTAGTTCTGAAATGTCTTTTAGGTTTAGTGGGCTTTCTTTTTAACTGTGGGAAGGGTTGGGATCTTCTGCCAAAATCTGTTGGCAGGTAGATTTGGGCTCATAAAATATGTTTCTCTTTTTTTTTTTTTTTTTTTTTT
>NW_026623343.1:1804200-1897320 GCF_030028575.1 Malurus melanocephalus
AGAAAAGGGAAAAGCGTACAAAATTCTGTGGGTTTAGTGAAGAGGGAACAGTGGCCACATAAGTCTGTCGCTCTCCAGACCTGTTTGAATCCCTTCTGAATATTCATTTATATTTCTCATCTCAAAAAATGAAATAAATAACCAAAACCAAACACCAAAACCCCAGCCATCCCCAATAAAAAGTGAAATCTTTGATAATACTATTTTGTGAAATCCCATGTTCACAATCTCTCCTATGTTTCTCTCTCAGATTTGCTTATTTTATGCTACTTTCCCATCTGCCTTACTGACTATGAAAGTTGCTTTCTAACATAACTGTGGTGTCTCTGAATTTTTTTAATTCTGGGCTACCTATCCCAGATTTCACAGACCAATCAACATTCTCACTGCCATTTTTTAGCAATTCCAGTATCAAGAAAAAAATATGAATTTAAAAAAAAAAAAGGGATAACCTGCAGAATCTAGCTGGAGATTGTACATGACATAAGTTTTTCCCAAATTTGGCTGTAGCAATGAAATGTTGTGAGACTCAGAGCTTTAAGGCAAAATGGAATTTTAATTTATTTTAACAACTAACAATTTTTGTTCTTTTTCCTCTGTGATGCTGTGATTTAGTAGTTTTCATATTTTACTAAAGTGCATATTCTGTGAGAAAATCAGGTCAATGAATCAGTAAGTCAGCATTTATCTTTGTACTATTCTTATCTCCTCACCTGCAAAGAAATCTCTGATGGYAGCAAGTAGTGTAGTGGTTATCACTGTATTTTTGTGGAAGAAATGTATTGATTTTAATGGAAGCAGAGCCCAATAGTTTTACTTATCAATATTAACATTAACTGGTACATAAAAACTGGAAACAAAGGTGATGATAGAATGGATTGCTCTCATAAAGTYTCTGATGCTGTGGCAGTTGTTAGGTAAGATACTTTGGCCCAAAGCAATAAAATTTCTCATGAAGAATAAGCAACCATTAAAAAAAGAGATGGTTTCATTTTTTTTTTTCACCTCTCACTGCTTCTAAACCTCTCTTGTGGATACTAGACCTACAAATCATATTTCATGCATCGTCCCTGGCAGATGATATGTTTCCAGAAAGACTTTCTAAGGAGATACAAAAGTACAAATATGTTGGAAAGGTCATGACTTTTAAGTTGCTTAAATTGTTTATGTTTCATYGTCATGTGTGGAGTGTTTTATGTCAGTAGAGAACTAACAGAAAATATCTCATTTATATTCGGGAAAGTTATTTCCCTTGAAAACAGCACTGAGTCACTGATCAAACTAGTTTTGTATAACTCAATAACTTATTTATGTAATTCAGTAGCACCACTTGGAATTAAATTCAAAACTCYAAATTTGACATATTAAGAGGCTTCATTTGTAGGGAGCTGTTTCCTACTGCTGTTCTTCTGTGTTTAAATCTGGGCAACTCCTTGGGCAAGCACAATAAAAGATTTCATTCAGAAGAAACAGCAGAGAGTACCTCAGCACAGGATTTCCCACTATTCCCAACTTGGGGTGCATCTCCCTCTAATCTCCATTTTCTAGTGCCACAGAGCTTTTTAGCATATTCTCCAGCTGATGGAACAKCAGATTTAGCAGCTGAAAACTGAGGGACTAGAAAGAAGCAAACATAGCTGTTAGGACAGATAACATTCCTGAGAGACTTCCCTGTTGCTCATGTTATTTACCAACCCAGCGTTTGTAAGTGGAGACCAGAGCATGCCTCTTCCACCCCTGCCAGTGTCATTTCAGCCCTGCTCTGCCTTGCTCTCTGCCTCTCCGAGCTCACTGTTCACCACTGCTCGGTGCCCTGACTTCAAAAGGAGAGGCTCAGCTTCTGGCATGTCCCAGCTGCTGGTTCACACTCCTCTTGCATTCCAGCTGCCTGCTGTCCTTCCCAGGTGTCCTGGCTGTAGAGAGGGGACAGAGCTCAGGACAGTCTGGATGTGGCCAGGTTGCTTTTCCTTACCATGCGCATCATCACTGCAGGCGTGGTTTAGGGGGGAAGAAAAGGTGAATGCGCCCCTGGACGTGTGTCATTTGTCTCACTCTTCATCATTAGGGGTTATTGCTGGGATCATCCCTGTGGACCCCGTCCTTTGTTACCATTGCCTGTCCTCTGCCCAGTTCCTTCATGGCCAGGAGATGTGGTTCTGAGAAGGTGGCAGTGGTGGCTCCAAGACATTGTGCTGGAAAGCAGCACTGSTGCAGGAAAGGGTGTGTGCTTCCAGAAGAGGAAATGCCAACAGGGAGCAGCAGTCTCCCTCAGACCTACAAGGTTTGTATGGGCAGGAATTGTAAGCAATGGAGGATTTTGTGACAGTGGACTCTAAAAGTATGTAAATGCTCTATCCAAAACCCAATTTGTTGCCAGGAAGGTAAGCAGGGGGTTTCATGGATTTGTAGCTGGAGCCTCTCATTCTCTGTGAGGCAGAAAGGAAATTCTGGACAGACCTCTTAAGCACAGACCTTGTGGGTTTGGGGTGTGAGAGTGTGAGTGAATGAAAAATATGAGACAGTGCCTGTGAGTGGGTAAAATCAACCTTTATGGAGGTTGGGTGTGGTAAACCTGTTTTGGGTTTTTGTAAGCCCTTGGATTTAGTTTTGCTGCATTAATTTCTTGTTGAAGAAGGTGCTATTGCATCCCTCCATGCTCAGTCTGTCTGAGGTTACCTGTGGCTTCTTTTCACTGTCCCTKGTCCTTGATAACCAGAACAAAAGTGCAGGATGTACATCCCATAATGCAACCAGGACTGCTCCAGGACGCCCCAGGTCTCTAAACATGATGTATAATGACCTTCAGGACATTTAAGAGGGAAAACCCCCCAAGTTTGTAGCCAAAACGTTGACCCAGTGTGGGCTAAATCCCTGGGATTTTCAGTTTTTCATAGCCTACAGACTGTGGGCGAGCTGCATTCCCTTTCCAATTACTACATCAGTGAGGAGCATAAACCAGCAAAAACTAATAAGAAAATGTAATGCTTTTAGCTGGGACTCATGGGAACAAAGTGTAATGATTTGCTGTGCCTTTCACAGCATACTCTGTGCTGTGCTGCCAGGGAGAAATGTACAGATCCTTAAATAAAAGTAAATAATAGATAATGTCTCACATAATAGCCCTATAAATAGATGWCTGTCCTGGTTTATGACTTGAAATTTAATTTCTTGCACTCTACTCACTGCAACTAATTGTTGTGTAGAAAGGCTCATGCCCCACACCCAGATAGTCTCAAAGTCACTTATTTCCATGGTTAACTTTTGAATAATTATCTATTCCTGTAATGCATTCTGCAGTAGAATTTTTGACATTTTTCAGTACTGTTCAGTGAGAAACTCGTTTTTGTTCCTATATACATGAAATGTTCGGGGAGCAAATTACATTTCTCACTGTGATTGACTCCTGTGGAGTTATTTGTCTAGGTAGCAGCTTGAGGCTCTAAATATTTGTTGGAAGCAAAATCCATTTAGATTTGCAATTYGTGAATCTAATTTTGTTGCAATCTTAGAAAAAAATACTCATTTGAAATTAATATGCACAGTCTACACAGTCATAAATGTTACTGCTCAATAAGAATACAATGTTGACATAAAAATTATAATTATTTTCTTCTTTTTATAGCTTACATTAATTTTTTTATTTGTTTTCTGGTTATTAAGACCATGGAGATTGTGCTCAAGTATTTTCTTCAGAGAGAATTCTAAAGTATTTAATTGCTTTCTGTTTTTAAGTGGAGATTCTCACTAATTTCTCTGACTGTAGCAGATAGGGCATGAAATAGAATGCCAGATAACTGCAGGATTTCTGACAAAGGTCACAACAGTTAAATGCAAATGGCATTAAGAAAACTCTCTGTGTAAATCTAGGAGACATAATGAAAACTGAGAAGCTTTATTCTACTTTAGCCTGCAGATTACAAGAAGGGCATGAGGGAGGGCTGAGGAACTACAAGCCTGTTAGTCTAAAATCAGTACCTGGAAAAATTRTGGAGAGGATCACACTGGGYGCTATTGAAAATCATGTAAAGGATAAGGCAATCATCAKTTTTTGCTGGCAGCTCATTCACTGTCACACACCCAATCCCTGTATTTTATTTTCAGCATCAAACTCAGTACTGAGCACAGAACCTAGTTGTGCCTTTTTTATGAAATTATGTTGTTTCAGTCCAACAAATTAGTATCTGTTATAAGTGATGAAATGACAGTGGTAAATTTCTAAGATTCAGCTATTGAATTAATAAAAAAGAGTTAGATTTTAAAAAGCTCTATTTGTTTTGTTTTTCTTTCTGTTTGGTTTTTTGTTTTAAATTGAAAAGTATTAAAAAGCTGAGGATATTCTTAGCATATCAGGGACACTGGAGCTGCTCTGCTACAGCCTTGCAACAAGGTTAGTCTTGATGTGCATCCTGGTTTATTTTTGACATGCCCTGGCCTCTGTGTTAAGGTGAAAGGCCCTCCATCAGTGAGGGTGGATGGAGCTGCACTGTTGGACACAGAGAGTCAGGGCACATCTTGTGACTGTGTCCTCCCCACCTTGTGTGCTCAAGGTCACACAAAGTAGACTGAGAGAGCGTTGCARTGGCCTCTGTTGTTCCTGTTTCTTCCTCACCTGGGTAATAGATGTTTTAATTACTCACAGCCAATTCAACCAAATGTACCTTGCTGTTGGAAAAAGACACTTGTTAATTTTTTATTTTGATTTTGGCTTTGAATTTATCCCTTTTTGTTTTTCAAAGCACCAGTTCTGTTCTTTCAAAGTAACTGTAAATTTTCTGTAAAGTCAGCTGGGTTACTAAGTTAAAACCACATGAAAAATGTTGAATTCTTTTATCCCTTATGAACTACCCCTTCAGTGRTTTTCTCATTTTCCCTTGTTGTCTTGAAATTATTAGAAGTCATGAATAGTGGTATTAATTTTAGTGCTATTAAAAAGTTCAAGCCCTGGAAGTCTTACTGTGCCAAAAAGAAAAATAATTGGTTTTTTTCTCCCTGAATTTTGTGGTCTGGTATTCTATAAATTGCAATTCTTGTCCTCCAGAGAAAAGTGTAGTTTGTGTCATGTCAGTGGATCTCAATAACAAAAGGTAAGTGAAGATGAATTGACTCCTGCCAAAAGGCGCAATTAAAAGTTGTGAATATTCTTGTATAGACAAGAAAATTATTTTCTATCATTTAAAGGCCACTTTTGTGGTTTTGTCTGATTGCTAATATTTGATTGATTCTTGACTGACATCACCATGATCTTAATTTAATATCTGAGTATGAATTCTATGCCAGTGTAAAACAGAACTTTTCTGCATCTCAAAACAAGTAATCCCACATTCATGGTCAGTTGTCTTCAGATCMATTTCACAAAGCCATCCATCATAAATATCAGTGTGAGAAAAGCTGAGCATCTTCCTTGTGTTAGGCAGTGGGTCAGGATGAGGGGAAGTGTCAATGCATGCCATAAATCATGACAACACTCACCAGAAGAAGCTGCTGGGCAGTGTCACAGCCACGGGGCTGAGCAGGCAGAGCTGGTCCTGAGTGCCCAGTGGGGAAAGCACCACTCCAGGAAGCAGAGCCCTGAGCTGGGGATATCTGAACACCCTGTCTGGGCTTTTTAGGGAACACTGCACACACAGGAATGTAGGATATCCTTAGCAAAAGCACAGCTCACTTGCCATCTCATCAAAGCAGGGAAAATGTGGTCTCAGTTGCCATCAGAGATGGAGCAAGAACAATAAATCCTTGCTKTAGAGCACCCAGCTGGGAGGGGAGAGATTTCTTGTTCCCAAGACAGCTTTCTCTTAGACCATGATTGTCTAATCTAAAGTACAGAAATAGATCTATGTTACCTGACAGAGGCCTAAGTTTCAAGTATAAAATCTGGATTTTTGCCTTAGGTACCTACATGAGGTAAATGTTTTTGATWGAGAGAAAGTCTTTAGTCAAGCAGATAAAAGCATGGAAACAAGCAATGCTAAGAAAGTGAAGATAATTAAGTGTGGGCTGAGAGCAAGGAGGGAGCAGTAGATTTTTTGCTCTTGAGTCCAAGGGCTTTCAAGAACAGTGTTATGGAGGAAATCAAATTAGGTGAGGGATGATCAGAAAGTCTCCCCTGTCTCTAAAATAGCCTAGCCTAAAGCAAGTTTATAAGTCAGCTGAATTTAGTGGAGCTATTACAGCTGTAAATGTATCTACTCTTTACTGGGACTGACATCCCAGTAATGTACGGAAGATAATTYAGTAGGCTCTTGTAACAAGAAAGATGTTTTCTTCTTCAAAAGTTGCCTTACCCTCACACCCTTTTGCTTTCTTTTTCCCTGAGAAATAAGGCATCCTTTTACAGCAAGCAGTTATCCCATTTCCCCTGGGTCCTTTGCCATACCCAGCTCTGCACAARGTAACTGCAAATTGTTGTCAGCATGACAGGAATAGCTGTGCCTGCATCCAGTTAACTCGGAACTGAGTCACTGAATTGTAAGAAAAAGTGGAACAAAATGCTGTGCGTGCAGAGAATATCCCACTGTGCCCTGTGTGAGTTGTGTGTGGGGTGTTTTGCCCAGGTACAGGAGATGGGAGTGCTATTCCCAAGGGAAGCCTCTGACTYGCCTTTATTCCATGCCTGGGGAGGAACTATGGGAGAAGCTGACAGTTAAATGGGGCAAATGGATTACAGCTATGAAAACACCTGAAAGGTGAAAAACACCTTTTCTTTTAACCCATTTGCTGGGAGTAGGTACCACTCAGAGTCAGAGAATTTTGGCAGGCTATATATCTCAGTGCTACTGATAGTTGCCTGTTGCTAATAGCAAAGAAWGAGAAAAAACTCATGGAAAGAGCTGCGCTGGCATTGATCTATTCAGGCTTTTCATCTTACAGGAGCAAAAGAAGGGGTCTGGAAAACATTGAAAAATATGAATTTAAAGCTCTTCAAACAAGTTCCTTCTGTCATAAATCATGGAAGTGATATCCAGTGTTGTGTCACCAAGAATTGTAAGGAAGCTGCAAGGAGAGTAAAACCCTAGGAAATAATAAAACCCAGTCCACTGAGTTGTGACTAAGAACCTGCCATGAAAAACTATAAAGTTTTGTCGAGGGGATTGGGTCCTGAACCTTGAAAAAGAAAACAAATTTTAAAGCCTTCCTCTGGAAGATATAATTTGTTTAGGATACCTAGGGCTCAATATTAACCTAAATCTCTTCTAAACTTGATAATGTAATATACATGTAAATAAAGTTGCAACCTGCCATGTCCCAGTCATGGTATGGTTGTCTGTTTTTTTTTTGTACAGGAGTGGTCAGAACCAAACATTCGTCTAGCTGATGGGGCAGAGCAAAAGATGCAAAAGCTTCTTTCACTTTAGGGCTCCCAGTCTTGAATACATAGCTTTTTTATTTTGCATGCAAAAGTCAATGCAATAGTTGAAAATGCTCATGGATGTTAAAAATGGAATAGTTCTTATCAAGAGAATCTTTCACCATTTTATTAGCTCAGACAGAAAATTGATTTCCCCTGAGTAATACTAAAACAGATAAAGCTGAAAACCTGACTAGAAGATGAATATCTCTCAAGTATAAAAATTTTCCAATATGATATAGATCTGAGTTAAACAAAATTTGACATGATGGACAGAGCAATCAGGACCAGTGAGGATTAACAYATAGAGAATAATGAAAATAATAGTTTTCACTGTCGCTTCAAATAAGTAATAACCAAAAAAAAATCATCTCCTTTCTCCGTATTTGGAATGGATACACGCAAAATAACGAAAGTAAGCATTTCTATGGCTTGGTTCATTGCAGGCATCGTGTCGCTGATCTCGCTGGCTGTGCTGTCCTACGAGCGCTACAGCACTCTCACCCTGTGCCACAAGCGCAGYGACGATTACCGCAAGGCTCTGCTGGCGGTCGGCGGTGCTTGGATTTATGCTCTGCTCTGGACCGTGCCGCCTCTGCTGGGCTGGGGCAGTTAYGGGGTGGAAGGTGCAGGCACAAGCTGCTCCGTTCGCTGGTCCTCAGAGTCAGCTGAGTCCACGTCCTACATCATCTGTCTCTTCATCTTCTGCCTGGTTGTGCCAGTGCTGCTCATGGTGTGCTGCTACGGGCGCCTCCTCTACGCCGTGAAACAGGTAAGAGGCCACATGCTCACACAGTGCACACTGCTCTGAGGCATGTGTCTCGACTCTTTTTAATCAAATTTGGGAGTACTGATGGTAGAGAGCAAATCAGGAAACCAAAACAAAATTGAAAAGACCGCAGGAAGCCTCAAGGAAGGTGCGTGAGGTCTTCAATCTTCTTAATTCTCCTGAAGCTGCAGTCAAAACAACCTGATAACATCATATAGATACTGATTTTGTGGCTAGTGATATTGTGTGCTGAGAAAACCAGCATATCAGAGTGAAGATCGCATTTGTAATGAGGCAAAACCACATTTACCTGTATAAATAAGATGTCAATGCAAATATTTCTTCCTGGTTTTGGATTGTGGCATTTTAATAATTTCTGCTTCTTAATCTGTGGAAGTTTAACTCTACAGTAATTTTAAACACTCTACTGTGATTTTTCCCTTTTCAATTATTTCCCTTTACATCAGCTTTTTTATTGAGTTGTCCCAAGGATCAGCTTCTCCTTGTAATTCTAAGCCACATTTAAGTTTTCCTTTGAACTACAACCACCATTACTATTACTCCTCCTGCTACTACAAAGATGCTCCTCTCAGTGGATTAAGGTGCRCTGCAGCTATTCCAAACTGAATTTTACAAAAGACCCTGAAAAGGGTGTGATATTGTGAAGTTTGAATACTCTTGGGACAGTGATGGAATGGTTTAATGATGAATAATGAGAGAGGAAATAATGTATAGGGTTTTTCTAAGTAGCAATTCTCTAAATTGTTCAGATGAATTCTCTAAAATGTTCAAAAAGTGTTAAATGGGAAAAGAAATATAGTAAATCTCTGAATTGAGACTCCTACAAAATTAAAGTGAATGTAGTTTGCTTTGATTAGTCATAAGGAATTAAGTTTGATTGTTTTACACCATTTGTCAAAACTGTGAGAACACTTAAAGCCCAAATGGGAAATCTTCTCCTGGTTGAGTACTGAGTGGGCCAGTAAAATCCCTTTGATGAATCACRCATTAGTACTCTACTTAAAAGTTGTGCAATATTAGTATGGAAAAAAATTTCCTATGATTCTAAACCCTCAAAGTGAAGTTGCAGTCCATATCTGATCTCTGGGCAGCAGTTTCTTTTGTCAACACCTTAAAGAAAGAGGCAGGATGTTGGAACATGTGGTACTATAAAGATGCAAAAGAGACACATTTCTTAAAATTTTGTCTCCTCTTTCCTTCAGCCCTCACTGCCCTTCCTGGCAACAGCCATCATCCACTATACATAAACACTTGTATGGGTGAAGCTTCYGTAGCACTTTAGCCTCTAGTGCTAAGTGTAGACTCATGTTATTCTATTCAATTTTTAAAAAAATTCAATTATATCAAAAGTATTTATAATCTCACTGATCTGCCTGATGTGTCTGAAGAAGTTGTAGCAAACATGCTGAGGTAACAAAGTGTCATAAAAACGATATGTGCACTCTACAGCCATTTGATATTTGGTCATGATAACTGGGTAGGCTGGGTGGAAGATTAGGTTGATTGGTTAATCAACTGTCCAGAGGAAAAAAAAAAGAGGGAAGGAATAGCATTTCCCACAATCCTCTCTCATCCATCCTATTTATGCCTTCCAGAAGGATCAGCAAGCCTGTGGGGTGCTGAGGTTAGAAGATCCTGAGAAATTTTGTAAAAGGTGGAAGTGAAAGAGAATTTAACCCAATCTTGCATAACCTGTTGGAGGGACAGGCCTTAGGGAACAAATACTTGCTAAATGCAAAGGAACTCCAGCGAGGATTAGCTCATACCTTAAAAGTTGTTATGACTTGAGGTCATAAGAGATGCCTGAGAATTTGTGAACTCTTGAATAGCTAAACCCTAAATTTTTACACAAAAAATYTAATGCTTTCCCAGTGCTTGTAAAAGATTTCCTTGATAAGTTATATTTCACCAAAAAGAATCTCAGTAAGAAAACTTACCAGCTTTCTGTGATATACCAGAAACTATTTTCAGTACCATAATCCTGAAACCTTGCATTTCATAATTTTTCCATGACATATATAAATTTTCAATGAACTTATCATGACACAGTCACTGAAGTACAGACTTCTTTTCCTTTGGTCTGAGGTCCTTTAACTGTTCTGTTATAAACAGGATAGCTTATGAAATGCTAAATTAGGTCATTTTTCAAACTAGTGGAAGAGATGAGCTATATGCAAATGAAAATAAAGTAGTTCCTATAGTACAAAGAATAGGTAGGATAATTAAGAAAAGATTAAGAAGGATTACTGCATTCAGTGTAATGCTTTAACTTTCTGGTGTGGGCAAAAAAAAAATAATTATCTTGCAATTTTCTGGCCTTGTAAATTAAAATCCTTGTGTGACCCTCCGTGCTGTGTATTAGAAGTAATGTGGGAGCATTGCAAACATAGTAAGTGCATTATCCCACCTTCAGCTTCTTCAGTTACATCTTCTAACTGCATTTTGTAATTTTGCCAGATCTATACAAGTTTTTTTATGTTAGAGCATTGTAGCAATAATGGTATTGCACCCTGAAATCAAGAGCAAGGGAGTTATGGCATTATTAATAGTGCAATGTAAATTTATTGAGGTGGAAGAAATATCTTAAGAGATTTGGGATAGTTAATGCAAGAATTGGCATGGTGCCTTCATTTTTTCTTATCAGGGACAGTGATCATGAGTCTGCCTTCCTCTTTTTCTTCTCTAAATTTAGTCAGGTGTTGTAGCATTCCATCACTTGAAGCATTATTAGATCCCATTAAGTCATCTACAATCTGTGTAATGGTAAAAAGCTCAAGGATTTCAGTAATACAGGTTTTATGAAATCCTTTTATCCATCCTTGTATGGATAAYGTTAATAACAAATGCCATTAAACAGCTTTAAAACACAACTCCACCATTATCTCAGAGGTCTTGCCATTTATCAAGCTTAAGACCCTTAGGAAWTTTTTTTTTTTAAGTTATGGGATTTTTTTTCCAGGCTGGCTTTATCTGGATGGTGGAGTCTGATCAAGGGACAAAGTTTTCCCCCTCACAAAATTTATTTACATGTTTTTTATTCATGTACATTCTACAGCACAAGGGAAGGAAATKGAGGATGGTTTATTTTTCCTTGTACAATGACTTTTTTTTCAGTTCTTTGGCTTATGATACTTCTTGTGACTCTACTGTTGCATTCCCTCTGGAAAAATGTTCTTTGTGAAGTCAGTGTCAGTTGTTTACACTTTGAAAAGTGGGCTCCCAAATGTGGAATTACAGAGATTAGCAGTGTGATCACTGCAGCACAAAAGACACAAGTGATTAAAATCCTCCACTGAGGGGCCCAGAGAACTCATGTGAACCAGCCTAATGAAAATTAGCAAAACTTTTAAAGAGATCTCTTCAGTCTGCATTATCTCCTCCGTACATGCAAAAATACTGCCCAAGGACAAAAAGAGTCCCAAAAGGTTGTTTCAAGAAAAGTTTTCAGTTTGGTTTTATAGAGACTCTCATCTCATTGTCAGCTTTCTTCTGAGAGCTGTGCCTGAACAAAGCTTAGCAAGTCTTTGTGAAACGTAGCTAGGACATGGAAAACAATAAAAAGGACTGGAGGCAGAGCAGAAAGACTTAGACAGGGCAGAAAGACTACACTCAGTGTAAAAAATTGTTAAAGTGGGCAAAGGGCCAAAGGTCGCGCTGTGTCATGGGGGTCTGGAGTAGATGAACTTACAATGTGATCTGATAGTCCTACAGAGTGAAGTTTGTTGTGTTTCCTGTCATTACTCCAGTTTTACTTTGAGTTTGTCTTTGAAAAAAWWRRAAAAAAAAAAGAAAAAATATTCAGGGATAGATTAAGACTGGCTCATGTGAGGCAGAAGTTAGCCTTACCAGTATGTTTGCTTCCACCCTGTGCTGCACATATTGCTGCTTAATTTCTCAAAAGCTTCTAGTTTTAACTAGTGACCAAAATGTGAGTCCTGGTAGTGGAATTAACCAACTACTTCCCTTTACATCAGCTTTTTAAATTTCTTTTGAAAGGTGCCACATGAATTCTGACTTCCAGATGTCATGGGAGAACCAGATCACTTTTTTATATCCCATAGGCTGACCTTTATGAGTCTTGTCATCTTGTTAAGGAATAGGGAAGGTCAAAGTTACAGTAGAGAGCTMCTTGAATCTCTTTCTTACTCCTCTTCAGATTTCAAAGTACCAAATTTTGTAGARGAAAAGTGATTCCATCTCTTATGTAAGAAGTAATGCCCCAGAACAAAATTATCACTCTATTATGAACCCAATGAAACTAATTTTTAATTCTGTATGGTGAGATTTTTACTCTACATTACTTTTTAAAGATTTGGGTATAAAACAACAGTCATGGTTTTGAAATCTCCTGTGCCCACAAAGGAAGTGTAAGAGAAAAAGGAAAGAAGCGAGCTAGTTTTTTATGAATTCTGATTCCTTAAACTTGTTTTATATCTGTACTATTTGGAGCAGTTAAATAATATCTGCAAAAGCATTTGTTGTATCATTGTTCATTAAAGTAGCCAGAAAAGTACAACAAAGTAGAAGGACCATGAATAATTCCAGTTTTCCATCTCTTTTGGAAATAATAATTTGGAGGGATAGAGTACATTAGGGGAGAATGTTTAGTGATTTAAACTGAAAAAATCTTAGACTACAAATAGTAGGATGGRAACATAATTATTGTCCCATCATTCCTCCATTTACATCATATGGCTGTTTATAGGGAAACTTGATTTTCTGAAACTTTGTCTTTGGTGACACTGAAGTTATTATTTCTGTTAAAAAAAAAAAAAACAACTTATAAAGCAATTATACATCATTAAATCTTAACTTCTTATAACCCTAAATACAACCAGATTTGTAGTCATAGAARCAAAGTTCAAAATTTTTCTAGTTGTTTAATTAAACAAATAAGTTCTAAGATAAATAATWGAGGTGAAGTTGATGTAGACCTGGTTGTGCGACTCCTGTAGATCATCCTTTTCAAATGTGATTAACTACATTTGGGATTTGATTTAATTTCAAGTATGTTTGACCCTTGCTTCWTCGAAGCCTAAATAGTCAGCCATTCCCATTAGACAGCCATATCTTGTTATTTTTTACCGTATGTTCGTAAATTTATTTCTTCCCTTTGCATCTTCATATATGCATTTTCTCCTAGTTTCTGCTGGTATAGAAGAAGAATGAAAAATAGCTTTGCCATCTATTTTTAAACCTTGACATAAATATATAATAATTACATCTCATTCATAGTAAAAAGAGTTCTAGTTTGCAAATTAATTAATAGATCTTTTCTGTCACATCATCATGAAGATATGGGAACTTAATTAGAATACAGGTATCAGGTTGAGAGAATTGAAATAAACTTACAAAATGTAATGAAAGGGGTCTACTGGCTTATCAGATGCTACAAAGGAATACAGCCTATCATAAAAGAAAAATAAATATAAATATTTCCAGATTTATGTACAGCATTCAACAAACACATAGCAGTCAATATTCAACATCTGCTTACCAGGCAGTTGTTTGACCTCTGCCAAATTCTTCATGAGCAAGCCACTACACAGCCAGAACACAAAGCTGATAACAAACAATTTTTTGGATTCTGTGATAACAGGAACATTTTGTGGTAGCAGACACTCAGGCCATGTTTTTTTTTTAATTGTTTAATTCTGTGGTATTTGTTATAAGTACGGGCTTTATATTATGAGAGTTATTCACATTCCTGTGTAATACTGTATTTTTTTCAGAATTTCTAGATCACATCTCTGGTAGAAAAGCTGACTGATTTTTGTTATTTTGAAGCAGACGAGCACTGAAAGACATTAGACAACATATAATATGTTCTCTAATATCATGTGTCTATGATCAATGATAATTTTGTTGAAGTTCTGATTGTTTTCAAGTCTTGTTGGCTTTTCACATCAGAATTTTGTAAGTGAGGTGATATTTGGAGTAGCTGTTTTGAACATTATTATTTAAGAAGGTATGGAATACTTGGGAAAAAATGACAAAAAGTCTTATCTTTCCATTTTTAGTAAGTTATTAAATTTTGTTAAAAATGTAATTTATTTAGGCAGCAATCTGTAGATGGTATTACATATATAAAAAATCATTATTCATTATTAAGAGCATGTTAACTCTATTTTTTCCTGATAATTTCTGTAACAGCTCTCATCTCCACAGCCCATGAGTCCCATTGCTTMTCTTCTCCATTACCCTCACATCACTCTTTACATAGATCTCCTCCTTCCTTCTTTCAGTGAAGAGATTTCCGTACTTTTTTCCTTTGAGATTTCCATGCTTTTTTCCTTCCTCCCACAGGAGGTTTGAAGATGCTGTGAATAYACACTGATTTTCCAATGCTTTGCAAAGCTAATACTACTATTCCTATTGTACTGAAGGAAAGTATGTGGTTTTGAGAAATTACCTGTGAGAATTCAAGGCATTTTAAGAATCTATCTATCTAGCCTAATTTTTTTTCTCTATGTTCCCTCTGTACTTGGTGGAGAAAGACAATCACATCAAGGAAATTATTCTCAAAAGCTGCAGATTTTATCAGCCACTGGTACATAAGATGAGTACCATTAAATGAAACAAAMTGTATTAAGGAAATAGTTTAACTTTGAAAAGAAGATACCATGTGTCAATAATTTTATTTTTCATATTACCTGCTTTCAATTATTTTCAAAACGGTGGTATGATAGTTAAATTATTATGCCATTATGTCATTGCTATTTAATGTCAGGTCATAATATAAAATACAAGAATAGCACTTTTTACTTTTTAAGTAAAATCTCTAGTATTCTGACACTAACTTCTTACATTCATGCTTTTATAAACAGCAATTTTCAGATGTCAGTATTTCATGTTTCAGGTAGTTCTATCCTCACATGTTTTGTCCAAGGATATTACAGTGAATCAAGTGCTGATTATTCTCGTTAACTGATTTATTTTAAAATTTTAATGGGAAGCCTGTTTGAATAAAAATTTGCTTTCATTAGGAAGATTTACTAGTGTGTTTAATTTTTAAAGAGCTTACTTATTCTTTTACTCTTTCATAACTATTAGGGTTGGCCCAGGAATTGAAATGATTATTAGGTACCTATCATGAAGCCACTGTAAATGTAGTATTGATTTCTGGGGTTTTCTGCTTTCAACTGCAAAAATATTTCAGTTGTGTGCACTACATTTRCACCAGTTTTTATTAAAGGAGTCTGTCTCAAGGGAATAAAATTCAGTGTTTTCTCTAACAGTGGAGRAAAATGTCAAATCCTGAGAAATAAAGGAGATAGCTCACAATTTTTTTCTTTGTGTATAGCTGCAAGGCTTGTAAGTTCACCATCTCAGCTTTTAGGAGAGTAAAGGTATGGTGAGTCAATCCAGCATAAAATACCTTTCAGAGGCTTTAAGGACTTCAACATTGGTGCTTGCACAGACACATCTAATTCATGGCTGACAGGTTTATACACTCAGGGTTGTTCTCAGTATCTCTGATTTAAAAGTGTTGACCAAATGTTAAAGCATGTCATCARATTCATCTTTATTTTTTTGAGGTCTGATCATCCTGGAAGGGAARCAGACATGAGAAAAGATTATGATCTTCTTTCCCCTGTGTTTGGAGAAGTATAAATCATCAGTTAATTGTCTGCTTTTTGCAGAGAAGAAGTGATAAAACTTTAGCGTAAATCAGGCAMTGTGCAAATTCATTGTAAATCAAATTGATGGCAGGTCAGAAAACATTCATTGGTTTTGCCACTTTTCATACTTTAGATAAACTAGGGAGAAAATAAGTCTGTCATAATCTTTAATAACAATCTAATAGAAATTTAAGATCGGATGCATTAATCTCTGGGTCCATTATGTCCTGTGGTTTCATGAGWTTTTCAGTTTACAGCAAATGCTATACATCAATATCAAGAATCATAACATCTCAGTTCAGGGTATGATTTAGTAAAGATTTTTCCTGATAAGAAAAAGCCTAAGTGGTTTGGTTGTTTTTTGCTCACCAGTTATAAAGCTGGAAAGGTTAAATGTACAGAAGAGTGTTCTGCAGGGTGAAAAATGTGGGGTTTTGTACTTACATTTCAGCATGGAAGAATTTAGCCACATTTACTTACTTACTGTTCTGTAGTTTAACTCCAGAGACTAACTTGTGACCCCAGGCAAACTTCCTGACAGAAGAMTTGGAGGCAAATTAATTGTCCYACACACAGCAGCTCTGTGGCATTGKCCCCTAGAGGAACACTTGTGAAGGTCTACCTGCAAAGGGATGCTGCTGTGCAGTGAAAAGAATGAATGTGCAATGCAATGGCTTTCTTTCTTGACTTCAGACAAAGGTGTATATTATTTTAAATAGACCTGGTTSAGAAATAGACTTTCTAGTCTTTTTCCAGTTAAAGATTTTGGATGGAGATTTTTTTTTTTTTGAATGAAGAAGACACACACAACACAAATCTTAACCTCAGTGTTTTTCACAGATCAGCAAATAATCACCATTCTGTTTTTCCATAATCCTCCYCTGGAACATTTAGATATTAAAAATAGAAGAACATCCTCTTGACCCTGAAAACACTCAGGGTCCTGATACTCTTGTGCAGCAGTGCTTAAACAAAGTGACATGGAACAAAAGATCCTGGAAGTCCTTGGAGCTGATAACCTAAAATGCTTGTGAGATCAGTGTCCTCATTAAAATAGCTCTGTGAGGTAACTAGGCACTAAAAGGCCTGGAATTTTTGGTCTCTGTCAGGCATATTTCCAAGGAACAAGAGAGAAGCCCATGGACACTTGGGCACCACCAGAAATGTCTCCAGTTTGTGTGTTCCCACAAGATGTTTTCATTTTTGTGAATCAGTTTCCCAGTGCAAGAATGTTGTGCTAGGAATTATTTTGACCTTAGCTAATCTGTAAATTGCCAAGGAAACACTTCTGTTGCAGTGCAGGTGATTTATRGAATGCTAAGAGGGTTTCTGTGTTTCTAACTCTTTCCACCTTCTCCATCTTCTGCACCGTGCTCAGTATGCATRTATGGTRTGACAATGAAARTKCAGCTTTCACATTCRCATAATWGTTCATTTCCTCTGGGSTTTAACAAGGGTAAAGGTGCAAATGCTGGTACTGAGCTCACTTTGCCTCATCAGTACAGCAAAGAAGTTTTGAGAAGTCAYAGTAATTTTGATGTTCTAAGAATGTATTCTCTCATGCTCATGCAGTCAATCCAAATCTGTATTATCACATGTTTTGTTGTGGGGTTTACAGGTCTATATTTGCTTTTTCACCCCTCCCTCTGTTATTAAAATAATAGCAAGTCTATTTTATGGAATTCTTCCCCTTTATTGAATTGATCCTGTTTTGCAGACTATTTGTCTCTGTCATTTGGTGGAATCAGTGGATATTAGCTTGTGTTGTCTGTAGTAGATTGAAACTGGGGTCATACTTCAATTTACAAATGTCTTCTGTCYTACTACACTTATTTCAGTGGGCCTGATAATAAAGTGAGGGCCRCTGTTACCAGTGAAAAATTATAGCAGAAATAGGGCCAGTACTTTAAACACATATTTATATATTTCAGGCAGCATTGTATTAATTTGAGTCTATAAAAATTGATTACCAATACTCTGAGTACCTTTATTACTGGCTTTGGTAGAATAAAACCTTACAGAACCCAATGTCCAGTGTAGCTCAGTTGGATTCAACACTGGGGCARTCAGTTGAGTGACCATAATTGTTTGTTTGCTTGATTGCTTGTTTGTTTCTTTTAAATGCATGGCAGGAGAGTAAGTGGGAAGATRAGTCTGGAGCAGCAGGAAGGGAGCAGTCTGTGGTCCAGGCCACTGATTTGACCACAGTAGAGAATTGSTGCAGTTTTTAGGGGCCAGGTGGCTGCTCCTGGGCTGCTCCTGAGCAGCTTTCAGCAGAGTGAGATCCATCCTCATGAACTACGCAAAGCAGAGGCTGCTAAGGCTTTTTCTAAATTATGTGTGCTAACATAGGGCTTTTCATAACTTCTTCTGGAAGAAAAAAGACACTGTTCAGGAACTTTCCAGTTTGCACCTGGCACTTGTTTTACAGGGAGCCTCCTTTACTGAAGGAACACTTGTCCAAACCTTCCCAGGAGAAATTATACCCATCTATCACATCATAGAGAGAGTTTTMCATTTCTTCTTATTAGGCAGATGTTTCATTTGAATTTCACTTCAGTAGTAAGTGAAGATGAACTCTTCAGCTGCTTAATTGCAGCTATCTCCATATTTAAMAGCTCAGGAATCCTTATGCAGTGAATCAATATCCCTCTGGACAGGCAAAAGATAGAAAAGAAAAAGATAAGGTCTTAAGTAGCCCATGTTTCCTTCAGAGAAATATGCATAAGGTGTATTGCTCTATTTCTCAAGTTATTTTTAATCTGTTGCCTCTCCAACTTGTCTATTTCATTCAGTTTTCATTGTAACTTAACAACCATCTTCTTTGTGGTCTTATTCATTCTTTCCTTTTTATTTGAAGGTATAAAACTAAAAATGAATATTCACTCTTAATTTACAGTGTTTGGGGTCCTGAGACTTCACTTCCCTGTTCCTTTAGCATCTTTCCCCATTGTTCTTTTCAAATGTYTACACCATATGCATCTTAAAAGAACAACCAACCATCTCTAGCTTGAAGTAGAGTCACCTGGGCTTACAGTGAATAGGTAATTATTTGACTTTTAGTCTGCAGCACAACTGACATGTGCTAAGCAGCTGAACTAATCACAGATAAATATGTGCTAGGGCTGCCTTAGGGCATATTCCAGAACATCTCCTGTATTTAAAAGTGGTAATCTGAATTGAAATGGGAGATCTGTCAATTAAACAGCTTCTCAGGTAATAAAAAGCATGTAAGGTGTTTTCTAAGGGGATCTCAGCAATATTTRTTTTGTTTGTGGTCACTTACATGGCAGAAGAGGCACAACACTGCCGTTTCTGAAGGCTGTAATATTAATTTTATCTGGTAATACAACCCTTCATTTGAAAGTGCCTCAAACAAGGAAAGATAAATTCCCATTTACCCAAGATCTTGCTACTTATATCTGGCCTATTAAAGATTAAATATAAACAGTTTGAATAAAACCAGCCTGCACAGAAATTATAAAGGAAGAAATTAATCCATATTCTGAGCCTAAATTAAAAACAGACAAAAATTGAGCAAGCACTCCCATAAAGAAGGGAGCTTTTGGCAGTCCCATTGAAAATATTTAAAATGTTGGTTATATGTCTATAAACACTGGATACAAGCATCTGCCTTGCACATAAAATAGAATGAATATTGCCACTAGTTCCCAATTGCATCTATCGCTGGTTAAACACCAGCAGAACTCTGCTCTGCTCTGGTGCCCTCAAAATGGAGCTGGGCATTTAAAATCACCTATCTCTGGGAAAGTTCACTTAGCAAATTCACCTTGGATATTGCTTTCTGCTTTCTCTATTGTTATGACTTGCAAGAGCTCAGTACAAATCCTTAAAGGCTTTACCTGATACTTTTCCCTCTCTCACTTCCCGAGCAACACGGGGATATTAGTTCAATTTAAATGTCAAGTTCAAAGAACTGACTTTCACATTGYTCCAACCTGGCCTTTCTGAATCAATCTTTAATCTTTCTGAAGAAAATTTGTAACTGTGGTTGGTAGTCTGGCCTTGGCCTTTTGTTAATTGCMTGCTACTCCTGGGAGTCTTTTCTTTTTGTRTGTTTTCTTTCACTTTTCAGCAGTGTAAATGCTCTTCTGCCCTGCTCACGCTTCTGTGCTCCAGGACTGTCAAGGCTCAGTAGGCGCTCAGTCACGTCAGCCTGGAACATTTTGGATTTTCTCAATATATAATTGAATGGATTTGCTTTGGTCTCCATTGCTGGCTGAGCAAGTTCAGGATGTTAATTCACTCTAAATGTCAAGTTAAAAGAAATACAATTCCAGCCTGCTGAATCCTCTTGTTAACTTGTTCTTCTTTTTACTTTGACCTTTCCTTGGGGAGGTGCAGGTATTGCTCGATTAGTTTCAGTCTTTCTAGAAGAATGGTGGAATTTTGTAAGACTACACCATCTCTGAGGTCATAAAATTCACACTGGACAGGTTTCATAATGGCTCTAACAATATCTGTCCCTGCTTACTCATTGCACTGTGAAGAATTCTTCTGTCCCAAAACTCWGAAATGAAAGTGTTGCTCACAAGTGAGCTGAACTTGCAATATCTGTATTTAACAAATACTGACTTGAAGAGGGTTGGATTGGTTAGTGAATCATTGCTAGAACAGTTTGTATCTTGACACTAATTGTCCCAGATGTATTGACTCTATTCAAATTAGAATTAGAAGGAATGTTAGAGAATTATTAAAAATATCTGTGTTGATTTTTCCTAGTCGTAATTGTCAAAAAATAGCATGTGCATAACAAAATTAGGCTGTAAAAAATATTGTTCTAGTGCCAATCTCTTCCTTGGAAAATGAAAGACTTATTGCACAATTGGAAGCAGTATTATTTTGCAGATCTGACTACTGGCCAGCTGCAGAATCTCTGTCCTAAGGAGACAAACAACCTCAGGAGTTTTGTTACAGCCTCCTTTTGTAGMATYACAGTAAACACCCATGGAGATCATMACCTGGGAAGTGWCTGCAGTTGATCAGGAAAGCAAGGGCCAATGGCCAAGAACAATTGTCTGAAGCAGGGGATCAGGGCGGGTGAGTGGCTTTGTCAGGAGTGTCACAGACCAAGGGAGAGGTGGGCAATACCTGGCAATGACAGCAGTTGAGGTGCAGTTATTTGTGCAGAGCAACCCTATCATACATCATATACACACATACATATGTGATGAAGGGCTCTTGGTTATCACCCTTCAAACAGAAGACARAGTTGATTTGAGTAATTTAACGAAAAATTCAGTTCTCTGTTCAAGAAAATCAAAATGAATGAGGTGCTAGAAATTGCTAAGAAAGCCACTGACAGAATCACCCCCAGTGATGTTATTGTACCATTGTATAAATTTGAATACTGCAAGGAGTTCTGGTCATCTATTTGAAAAGGGTGTAAGAGAAACAGAAAATGTGCAAAAAGCRTAACAAGTGAGAGCTACAGAGCTACAGAAGTGTTCAAGGAGAGGTTAAACAGTGAGAGAAATATCCTTTGAAATCTACATTCAAACATTACTGTCTTTCAACCCTGGTACTACATTTCACACGCTCAAGTTCTTCAACATGAAATCCCAGATTCCAAGATTATAATTTGGTCCAACCAGGAAAGCATCCTGACCCATACAGAGTACCACTGAGAACGCTGTGTATATAGATACTGTTTCAGTATAGAATTAGGACATCAGCTCTGAATTTCCAAGTACAGGTCCATAAGCGACCAAGAGCTGACTGTACCATACCAAGTCCTTCCTTTGCCTTCCCCTTTTCCTTTCCTTTCCTCCTTCTTTCCCTCTCCCCCCACTGCCTCCCACTGTTTTTGACTCCACTTCCATCTTCTTATGTCATTTTCTCTCCTCATTCCTGTTWGTCTCAGTCAACAAGAAGCTTGCTAATAACAATTGTTTTCATTTAAATTAAAGCAAACATTAAGATAYAGCTACCTGATCATGTTTTCTGACTCAACCATTCTAATTACAYCTCTTGGACTGGTCCTGAATAAAATCTGCAGCTGCAGCGTTCTCGGACACAGTCAGTGGCAGAAGACCAGTTTGCCATCTGTTCACTTGTCACTTTACTCTTTAATGATTTTAACCATCACAAAAGAAATTAAAATATACTAAAGAATAGCCATCATGTAGTTTTAATTAATAACATTTTTCTCCTGCRCCTTTACGTTGGTCCCCTTGGAGTATGTGAGAATACATGGCAAGTAGCTCAAATGAACCATTACAGAGATTTTTCTGCTTGGATGCAAAATTCAGAATTTGTATTGATTGTTTTCAGCTGTCATCAGAACTGTGTTATTCATCACRTTCCCCTATAACCCAGTAATCTGTGCTACCTGAAGAAATAATTTATATAAGTGCTGCCTTTTGTACAGCAGCACAGCAACAACAGTATAGTAATGTGTTTGCCATACTACTCCCCTTCAACAAATGAGAAACAAATTTGAGGGAAAGCCAATGCTATTTAGAAGTTCTGAATCCAGCTATCTAGTATCCCAGTCATCTTCTAAGAGGTTATTTTGGTCTTTTTCTTACTGAAATAGTTTCTTTGCTATAATAATACTCTTTTACAGAGTCAGAGCTGTCAGGATTCAAAAGAATTAGTAGTATCAAAGCCAGTATAACCTGATGGGCTATTGGTGTTTTTCACTGTTTTYTTCCAAAGTAAGTATGCCTATCAGRCTGATGTGTTTTACTTGATATATGATTACAGCTTACATATAAAAATGAAATGGAGCTTGCCAACTAGCCAAGTTTTGCAAAGTTGCACATTTTGCTTTTAATGTGTAATCTATTTCTCTTCCCTATCAACAGTATAATTCAGCATCAGTATACTTTACAATTGTGTGTCAGCACTATCTGTATTGTGCTCTTTCTGCAGAGAAATGACAAGGATTTGTCTAAGTCTGGTGAAGTTAACACAGCTCACCACTTTTATAAATGCCTGGCTCTCTCCTAGAAATGCCAGTAGGACGCCAGCTGGGCTATTAGTGCCATAAAACTGCCACTCCTTCCCTAAGTGATGATGGTGACTCTATAAAAATCACTGACCTGCCTTTAAGCGAGCTTGGTGAACTTTTTTTTCAGTGAAGACCATTGGAGGCCTSTTGCAAAGTCAGCAGGAAATTTTCAGTAAGTCCCCACTTCTCAGATGAATGCTCTGTGCTATGGGCAATTTTAACTTTTACTCAGTATTAATAAGCTTAGTAGTGGCCTACTAATCCTTAGCATGATTTGTAAGAGAAAAACCTTATTTTTCTGGCCACTTATTGCAGAAACATCAGCCAAAGAGTTTTGTTTCTCAAGGATCCATTATCTTGACATTACCAGCTACTTCCTTTCTGTGAATACCCCACTAAGTCATAGTTCAGCAACACTAAACAGGACGTAGAAGATGGTTTTTTCCCTTTTTTGAATTTAGTCTTTCTCTCACTACTCTAAAAAAGGCTATGAAGTCTTTGTAGTTGAATATTCTGAATGGGAACTGCCAACATGAGTTGCTCTAAAGTTGGCCAGAATTAACTGTGCTCCCATTTTGACAGGTAACCTGGTCTAGTGGGTAAAAAGGAAACCATAGTTGTGATACAGCTCAAGTTCTTGGCTCATGAAATGCCCTTAGCAACTACAGAAAATACTGTCCTAGAGGACTGCCCATTKCATGGAGATCTGTGAAGTGCTTTCAGCATTTTCATTAATTATATTGATCTATAATTAAAATTCAGTGAATATCAGGATTTGTTGGTGCAAGTTCAGGGTTTTGCATGGTGAGAAATTATACAAGGTGAATAWCCACAGGCTGGRAATCAGTACTGTCTAAAGGATCTATTTTGAATAGTGAGTGCTACATAAACGTGTGGGTTTGGGAACACAATACCTTTGCAAACAGAATAGATCTTATTTTGGGACAGGTGAKCAGAGGTGGGGAACACCTTGCTTGTGCTCTGTTCTGTCTGATGGTTCTGTTAAACCAAGATACACAAATTTTGGGAACAGATCTATGAATAGTTTCAAATGTAAGAACACTGCTACTAAAGAGAAGCAGTTGTGACYCATTGTGCTTGCACACCCTTACATTAATAGAAAGACTCAAGAAAACCATTTCTAGAAATGAAGGTCTAGATCAGATGTYACTAAAGGGTTTGAGGGATATGTGTGTTGAAATAATGGAGTGKGTTATTCAGGGATTTGAAATATCTTTCTATTAGACAGTAACTCTCAGGCTGATTGAGGGGTATTTGTCCTGCATTTAGTGCATACTGGGGAAGGGGGAATGATAGACAACTCTAAATCCCTTGAGAATCCTACCAGCCCTCTGGGTGTAAGATTTTAATGCATTAAAATTCATGAAATTCCTAATATTTATTTGCAAACGTAGTAAAACTACTTCATCATGGTAACAGGAAAGGTACAGTACTAGAGTAGTTTATGGCAATATGGAAATGAAATGGTAAGAAAGCAGAGAAATTTCGTCCTTTGTCTCCACCAGCTTCTATTTGTTTTAATGTGCATCTGACAAAGCAATATAAACTTTCAGAACRCCAGATTTGTGAATATATAAGAATAACTATAACCCAAAACTTTGCTGACTCTGTCACATTTGGCATTTGTATTTACTTAGAGAATATTTTATGGCATGTTTGTTATACTTKGGGATGCATATTTCAGTATTTCTGTTGCTTAAAAAATCATGTATTTCCTTTTCTTTTCAAATATTGTATCCAGCTTCAGAAGATAGACAAAAGAAAAAGATTTATTTAATCTGGACTTGAAAAATCATGTATGCTGGTAAAAGTATAATTCAGAGACATTTTACTAAAAAATCCCCATATGTGTCTCTGTTTTTTATACTGCTTTGCTCTGTTTTCTAGTGGTGATGCTGACTGTGCAGGAAAGAAAACTAGATGGCTATACTTTAGGTCATAATTTGGTGTTAAGCTGAAATACAGAAAAAATGTCATTTATATCCCTGCCTCAGCCATATGTATCTASAACTTACAAGTTTTCAAGCATCATTGCTTCTGCAGATCCACAGTCTTCCATCAGAGAGCATACAGTGGGTAGAAACTGAAAGTCTCTCAACAAGCTCATCCATTTGAGTTGCAAGAATTTGGAAAATTGGAATGTTTTGAGCTGTGCAAGTAAGCATCTTATTTTTGTTGTTTTTTTTTTTTTCAAAATTCTAACAAGAAGCAGTATCTAAAATACAGCTGCCCATCCTTTCTGTGCTCCGTAGGAGTCACGGTGTGTTTTTATTCACATCATTCTGCGTATCCCCAGCTATGTCAGAACACGTAAATGATGGATCTCATGTGTCTCAGAGTCCTGGATGTGGATAAACTCTGGTCACTTCTCTTACACTGGGCACTCTGGGACTTGTTTTTCTCGTCCATTTCCTTCCATGTCATATTGCTGCCCACCCGCTGCCTTATATCTGACACCTTCAAAGGGCCACATATTGTAYGCTGGAAAATGGCTGTCACTTACTCCATGTCTGATTGTTTCTTCCTTTTTCCTAACTTTCTTCTCCAAGCTTGGATCACTCTGGTGTAAAACTTCTCACACAATTATGTAAATATGTATGTGCGTGTGTATATATAATGTGTATATATATATATGTATATATATATATGTATTTGTAACATAAATAGTATGTTTTATATATACTAAATAGTATGTTTTATATGTACTAAAAATAGTACGTATACATTTTTGCATAAAAGTGAGTATATGTATATACACATTTCAAAATGTTCTTTTTTGTTTTGATTGATGACATTTTTCCTTCAGGTGCAGGAAAGTGTGCAGTCCATTTTCTATGTAGATGATAGCATATTGTTGTTTAGCATCAAGTAGCCTAGAAATAAACCTTGAAAGAAGTTTTACACCTGTCACTTCATCTGTTTTGAAAGAGTTCAACTTTATTAGTGATGTTGCATGTGCACATTCTGCATCTTGCTGTCTCTGGAAGAAAGAACACAGAAACCAACAAAAAATTAAGGTCTGACTAAATTAAGTTTTCCCTTACTGTTTCAGGAATTCTTCAATGCAAAATACAACAAAGTCAGCTTAATTTTTTTTTCATTTTTCTTTTAGCATCAGATGGACTATTCAGTCAGTCAGTCATTGTRACAATTTTTAAAACAACAGCAACAACAGAAAGGTGAACCCAAAGCAGAAGTTTGTTATCAAATTATTGGTTAAAACATCATTTGTTGGCAAGCTTTTAAAAAAAGAGGAATTTTATATTTAATTACTGGCTTGATTTTCTGAGCGCGATCTYGGCACCTTCCACCTTTGCAGAACAGCAACACTGTGGTAACAACAACAACAACACTGTAGTAATATTACAATACAGGTTCACATCTTCCTTGTGTTGAGGACTGGATGCAGCACTCCAGCTGGACTCTCAGGAGGGCAGAGTAGAGGAGGAGAATCACCTCCCTCGCCCTGCTGGCTGCTCCTCTTTTGATTCAGGATGCATTTGTACCTTCTGGTTTTCRAGCACACATTTGCTGGCTAATGTCCAGCTTTTCATCCATGAGAATCCTGAATTCCTTTTCCACAGAGATTGTGGCAGTGAMTTTTCCCAGTCTGTAGTAATTTTTGGGATTTCCCCAACCCACATCCAACATCACCTTGCACTTGGACTTGTTGAACTTCCAAAACATAATGTTTGGACAATGCTGTCAGTCACATGGTGCAATTGTTGGAATTGTCCTGTGCAAGGGCAGGAGCTGGACTTTGATGATCCTTGCAGGAGTATCTAATGGACTTCCCTTTCTAAAGCCAAACTGTTAATGAAAACCAAATGATAGCATTACACACCTTTAATCAACTCAAGCACACTTAAACTAAAAAATACACAGTAAGTAAAGACCAGGATAAAACATGTGTTATCAATGAAAAGAGAGACACCATGGGCTCCTTCTTTAATGAATGGGAATGTGCTCACTGTGTTAGTCAAATTGCTGCTAAAAGCCCTTTAGCAGTGAAAAAATGTACTGCATCTAAGAGGATTACAGTGTTTCTTAAGTCTGCAATGGAACTTTGCTGAAYTTACCAGCAATTGCTTTAAGGGCAATGTACAAAGCCATGAATTTTGTATTTAAACCATCACTTCACCTTGAGGCATTAAGGGCACTAATTCCCATTTCAATAACAAAAATTTATAATAGAACCAGTCTTCAGCTGATAAAATATCCTTCCTGTAGACTTAAATTCTTACACTTAMCAGTGGCATAAAATAATTATCTGTATCACCCCTTGTGTGGTTTTACAGTTTCTGCCTTCTGTATTTGTTGCTATTAACTCATAATGTGGCCCCAGCTGAGCAAAATGCTCATGTGAGGGCTTAAATCTCAGTTTGCTCTCTCAACATGTAAGTATAAATGCTTTGTAGAGTCAAGGCCCATTGAACTCTAAGATGACCCAAACCAGATGTTTCTGGACCTTCTCCATTTCCACAGGGTGAYACATCTCTTCAGTGTTCACTCGCTTTGAACAGAGCCATGTAACTGCTAATAAAGGAGGCATTTATTTATTAAACCATCGAGCCCTCTCTTTCCAGAATTGTCTATTTTAAACAACAAAGCATTTCATCCCTCTTATTTTTAATTTGTATAGTACCTGTTCTGGGGTAGTTCACTCTGAGAAATAGATTTCTTGGAGTGTCTGTTTCCCACAGCTTTTGAATGCTTTGCATGCTTTGGAGGTGTGGGTTTGTTTTTTTTTTTTTTTTTCTCCTTTTTTTCCTTGTTTTTCTCAAGGACAGAATCCATAGAGATGGGAGAGGAGAGCGCTCATCATAACTGACATTTCAATCACTGCTCAGTTTGACTGCAAGGTTTAGTAGAGGTTTATTCATACCAATATATGGAGACCATATCTGATTTTCTTTTATTTAGAAGTGCAACAGAGAAGACTGTCTTGGTTGGTTCATGATGGAAGAAGAATGATATGTTCCAGCTTTTTCTTGTACTGCAGCTTTTGCATAAAAAGTCTAGGTCCCTTCTGTTCATTTCAAGAAGCTGTAGTAGACTAGTAGACTAAATTTTCAAAGATTGGCAGACTTCCCTCAGATGATTGTGAATATTTTATTTGTGTCTGGTTTTGGTAGCGCTGTCGAATACTTGATTGTGTCAAAACAAGCACTTACAGCTGATACTGAGAGATGCTGGCAGCAACAAACTCTGCGGCTCATAAATAGCCTTTTCTTCACTGTGCAGTTCTGAAGTAGTGGAGTAAATATGGTTATTTGAGTGTAAGATGCACAAATACGCATCCAGGAATAATGTATCAGCCATGATGAAAAAGGCATTTTGTGTCCTGTTTCCATATTGCTTGTTTAGAGGGAGCTACATAAAGGATGTTTACAGCATCCACTATTGAGGTGCACGGAGTATAGTACCTGATGCTATTTTCTGTCTTAATAAATTAATTAATAAATAGCTGGAGAAAGAAAAAGTGACTTGAAGGACAAAACATACAAAGAGARCCCCTGATTTCCAAGACATTATGATGTGCATGTTCCCTGTTTGAAGTGGCTCTGGATAGTGCATAGTCTCTCTCTACATCTAGATGGATGGGATACCATATATTCTTCATAACCTTTCAAGATGTTCACAGATGAGGATGGGTGCAGCTAAAATACGAAGGAAATGCTTTATGAGAAAAAGCACATAGCTACATTATGTAAGGAGGAGAGACTAGGGTAAATGTAGAAAAAAACCCACAGTGGAATTCAGAAAAAATGGTCAGATTAGATCTTCATCACTKAAGCATCCCCTTCTTAATAGCTAACTTTGGACCAGCTCCCTKGCCTTACACATATGAAAAAATCCCAGTTTGCCATCCCAGTTTGGGTGATGGGAGTATGACGGAGTGAGTCAATAGGTGCCTCTGGCACGGTGGACCTTTTAGCTGCCTCACAGCCTCTGTTACAACCATGCTTTAGGTCTTTCCTTGCACCTGAGCTTTCTTCTGAGTAGATGAAGTGCCACCACTGTTCYCTTGGTCCCAGATAAATTCAGATGGAGCTGAGCAAGGGACTGCAGTAGGTCAGATTTTTGGGTTTGGAGCACAGGATAGGACAGGCTGTCCCCTTGGGTAGGGCACTACTCAGCGCTTTTCTCCATAGGAAGCTGTGTGATGGCTACTAAAAACATTTAAAGCAGTAAATCCCTGCCCAGAGGCAGGTAGCTCCTGTCCGCTTTTGTCTGGGCTGAAAAGCTCCAGCCTGTGTTTAGCCTGACAAAAGCCCATGGACTCAGCTGTGTTTGCCATCTGGCTGCTTCCTMCAGGAACAGGGTGACTGAACCAGTTGACCCGGATAGTCATGAGGTCTGGACTGACACCTAAATTGCCTAAATTGGGTAGCCAGCTTTAAAATAATTTCCTATGGCCAGAGTCCTCTTATTATTTCCTATGCCATTGCACAGCAATACGTGTTTGGAAGGTTTACTTGTCTTCTGCAAGGGCAGACCTGTTCTCTTTTCTCTTTTCTCTTTCGGGGAAGCTCAGACTTGTTCTCTTTGGAGGAAGTCACGCTTCCTCTAGGTCATGCCTTTTCCCCAGGTCATTGTGGCAGGCCCACACATTTGCCTGCATCCAGCCTGAGGCTGTTYTCTAAGGTTCCTTGCAGAGTACCTGCCACAGCAGGTATTTCAAGTCCTTTTCCTGAACCTCCAACCTAACAATCTCCACAGTTACAGCAAAAGCTCTTTGCATTTCTTTTTACTTACCCCCTCTCTATCCATATCGTAAGTTCCCCCTGTCTTTGCTTTATGACCGCTCCAGACTTTGACCAGTGCTGCTGAAATTTTCTATTCTCTGCTCAGAGCTCTCCAGTTTCATTTTTTCCAAAACATAGAATAGCACTGCAGCCCATCACTTGGTGAACAACGAATTTGCTACATCTTGTCAGCTGTGGGTGCAGCTTTTGAGATCAAATGTGTCACTTGAGCTCCTTCTGAGGAAACTTCTGCTATGCCCCCCTCCTCACTGAATGCCACCGTGGCTTCTGCCACACTCTGTGACCTGTCACATCTAATTTATGTGCTCAGCATGCTGCCCCACATCTAAGTAGTGGTGTCTGGTGTGTCAGATTGACTGGAAAATGAGTGATGGGTATGTATGTGAGATGCAGCATGGCTACAGGGCAAATCCAGACCAGAGATAATTGTGTCGCTCTTATACTCGGTGCCTGAGATTAGACAAGCTTGCCTGTCGCTGCCTCCAGATGAGTTCTGAAAAACAAAAACATTTCTGCCACTTCCCAGGATGAAAGTAGGGGAGAATCGCCATTTTCTCATTAAAAACTCCTCAACAACCAATCCCCTCACCTTCTTTTCTTTAAATATAGTGGTTTCCCAACATTTATATTGCCAAATTTGACAGGAGATTAGTTTTGTCCCAGAGAAAACAGCCGAATTTACAGCAAAGATGTGTTTYCCAGATATCCTACAAAAGTAAAATCTGATCCCAATGGGTCCAGTATTTATTGTGCAATTTAAAAATGTGGTTTATATCTCCTATGTATTTTAAATTTATATTATATATACCCTGTATGGTCACATTTAGATTGAGATTTATGAGCTCAGCTATTCTAGAACATTATTTGAATCTATTTTTTTTCATCACTATCTAATGCTCTTCTATCAGTGGGATATCCAGGAAGGCATTTCCATTTGACTGCTGAAAATGCAGCGTAGAAATTGCGTTAAATTGCCCAGTAATTTTAAAATAACAAAGAGAATTATTTTAATGTTAAAATGTCTTCTGCTTTTTCACCTGCAGAAGTGAAATCTTTCTGTCGGTTATCTTGAGTTATATTTTGCTGGAGGCCTTCCAGCACCTATAAACAGACAATTTTTAAAGATAACACCTTCTRAAGGTGGGCTGTAAAATTGCAAAGGCAATGAAACCAAAAATGTGTGGATAAATATAGTACCTGATTTCAAAACTTCCTTCCTTAGGAAACGAACTAAAGATGTGCAAGGGGAAGGATACGTGCCAAAATCACTCCCACAGTTACTCTACTTTTAGACATCTTTCCTTCCTTTATTYATGATCTCTATTTTGTCTGTGCAGAGGRTAAATTCTTGCAAGCTCTTCAAGAYTTGTATCTRAAAACAGGGCAAAAATRTGTTSCCTGATCCTTCTGTGTTTATTGAAGAYCTTCAGCTGTGGATGCCGTGGCCAACGGGAGCTTTGCATTCCTTGGTTTGCAATATTTAATTTGTAGAATAGCTGCAGCTCATGTGGGATCCTGGATTGATCAGTCAGAGAAATTTCCCATTACTCATGAAAAATTTAGTTCAAAGAAGCAATACAGGATTGGACCATTATCTATTATTAATCCTTTTTTCAAGCTAAAGTAATTATGAAATAAACAGGTTTAATTCCTGTGAATAAAATAGTCCCGAGAGTTTTCAGAAAGCATAGAATTTCTTTTGTAATTGCCATTTTGCAGAAAAATCAATAAAAAACTAGACAGGAAAAATATTTATTAGTTTTGGGTGGACTAAGTTTGTGTGTGTTTTATTTACAGGAACATTTCCTTTGAAACTCCAGATAGAACCAAGCACTCTGGAAGCTTAAAGTCRCCATGAACTCAAAATAAACTGTAACCATGTAACTTTGTCTTCATATGTATTTTATACAGTCACAATACATGTTTTTAACTCACAATGTGATATGTAAACATTAAAAAAGGTCCACATTACAGCGGGTAAGAAAAGCTGTGACTATTTCCTTGACTATTTCCTTGACTATTGCCTATGTACAAGGTATGTGTCAGGCAACAGGAAATGTCATTTGACTGGGATGGTTGTTGCTTCCACCTTTAACTGTTCTCTGTTAATTTACCTGCATCGGTTTAAACCTAATTATTAAAAACTTTAAAATTTGATTAGGTAAAGTCTGGATGTGTTCCATTACAGGGAGCTGCTTTTTTGCTTATTTATATTTGCAGTTTCAAATRGGCTTAATTCCCTTGGGTGCAATTTACTCTCAAGTGCTGCATTCAAAAAGCAAAAAGTACTAAAGTGGACATAAATTAGATTTGGCTGAGTACAAGACTCAATCAATACAGTTTAAACATTTGAATAGTTCCTGAAGTCCTGCTGGCACATCTGGGTACACACTGGGGTAAAGTTGAGGAAACAACCATTGTCTCAGGAGACCAGAGTGCCGAGGCTCCATCCAGAGTCAGAGGAGAGAGACTCTCCAAAATTAACTTCCTTGCAAAGTTTGCTTTTGTTTTTCTTTTCCTTTTTTTTTTTCTTTTTTCTTTTTCTTTWTTTTGGGAATGAGCTTGTTCCTCAGTGTTCCAATGCACTCAGCTCCCCCAGCACTGGAAAAGCATTCTGTAGTTGTCTACAGAAAAATGTATTCCCACCAAGGCTTAAATTCAAAGGTTTGCYGTTATTTTAATGTTTAAGCTTTATGTCAGAGCTCTTAAATCCCAAAAGGGCATGATACTCCAGTCCAGAACAGGTTAAAGGAGAGTACACTTTGAAGCACAGATTATAAATACTTCCACAGCAGAGTTGGATTTGCCCACACACTCTAAATACTAGCAAATTCATGGTAATGAGAGACTCTTGTACCATCACTTGGAAACTGCTCATTTATATCTGCTTTTCCTGTTTACCCAGTTCCACTCCATTTGTCAAAAAAACCAAAGAACCACATCAGCAATCAGCACACTTTTTAAAGAGCACAAAATCCTGCTTCTGATTATTAGCATAGGAATGAAGCCATTTTATCAAAATGGTTAAGTACYTGGAAGAAATAGTCTTGAAGGAACAAATCCTACCACTTAAAGCTTCATCGAGTCATTCAGCAAGGCTTCTCTAGAGTCCCATTCCAAGTATGACCATGGCTTATGCTACACCAGGCAGGCTTTATCTAGTCTTGAAAAGATCCTAGGACAGAGATACAAAGCACAGTCCTAGTGCTGCTCTATTTCCAMWGGGTAGCCAGCCTTAGTAGAAAATRCTTTTGGTGGTTCAGCTGTGCTATGTAAAGCTTCTTCACCTCAAGCAAGTTCTGTGTACTGGAATAACTTGAGTGAAAACATTGTACATTTGCACAAAATGCCATACCTGAAAAGCACCTGCAGATGATCTAACATCTGTTAAGGRCTAAATGCTAACTGTGTCCCCTTTCTGCATTTGCTCCAAACTCCACTGGGACTCTGATTCATGCTGTCATGCAGTGTGGTCTCTGCAGAGCTTCCCCTAGTGCCTAATGGAGATGATGAAAGCCTTTTCACTGCATTTGATCACTTTTTGGTTTGCATTTATTTTGYTTCTGGAATTACAGTGTTGATTATCATTGCTGATCCTTCACCAGTAGTCCCAGGTTGTTAATGCAGTCAGTACAGCAGCTCGCTTGTTAAATTTCATCTTTTATCACCCTTCCCTAGGTTGGAAAAATCCACAAGAATGCTGCCCGCAAAAGGGAATACCGCGTCCTGTTCATGGTGATCACTACAGTTATCTGTTATYTGGTGTGCTGGATTCCATATGGGGTTATAGCATTACTTGCAACGTTTGGTAAGCCAGGTGCTGTGACTCCAGTTGCAAGCATCATACCTTCCATCCTAGCAAAAAGCAGCACTGTTTGCAATCCCATCATCTACATACTTATGAATAAGCAGGTAAGACATATATTAGTTTTAAATTGTATTTTTTTCAGGGTCCATCAGACATTCTTGACCATTGTGACTACCAGTCCTATAGATGTATCTCTAAGAACATTCAAAGCTTTTCCAAATAATRCTAYTGGAGTCTTGGGATAGAAATGTTTGCAAACAACAGCATATTGCTGGACAGGTAGAACAGAAAAATATTTGCTTAATGAAATTGCAATTCTGACGGCACATTGCATATTAATTTGGATCCTTCAAAGTTAGTTGCCAAAGGTATTTATAAGGAGAATACTTAAACATTTGGTGAGGTTGAGCAATGGGAGGAAAGATGGACAAGAAGACAAAGGGATWTCATGACCTTGAAAACAAAATTAAGGAGGATACCATTTGCAAGTACCATTTACATGATAGACCCTCTTGAAACCAAGTTATCATTGCAGTTACTGTTTTTGTGGACATCTACATCCTTGTTGTTAAAATCAGTTCAGCTACATGTCCAAATAGATAATGAAGTTTGTTTCACAAGCACAAACGCATATTCTAAAAAGACCTAGATCCAGCTCAGGTTTCTCATTCCTGTAAATGCCATTTTCAGTACTCAAAAGTGAGCCTCTTAGTGTTTCTGGTTGATGATTCTGACTCTCAAGTTTGATAATGGCAGTCCTGGAAGTTTTAAAGTGTTTCGGAGTAGGAAATRTGAAAATTATGCAGTTTATGAAAACTTTTTTTTTAAAAAATAGAATATATTTTAGAAGTGGTTCTCAGTTTTCTTTCTTCATTATGTCCATTACATTATTACAAAGCAAAGAAACCCTTTATCTTTTCTTGTTCAGTGTATGCTGGAGCCCATCCTTAGTATTTATCAACAGCAGCATTATTATGAAGSTGAGACAAGGAAAGAGTTAAATCTAATAGCCAAATATATTCAAGTTTTGCCACAGCCTGAGATCATTCTTGGCCCACTTYATCTAAYCTAAAGTTCTTAAACAACAAAAAARTCTRCTCTTGGAGTCTGAGGGAAAAATATCAAGCAAGCTGTGAAACCTCCCTGGAATCAGAAAGAAAAAGTTCTATCACCTTCCCGAAGACCAGGGCTTCATTTCCAAAGTCTAGTGTGAGCTGACATTGAAACAAATAGAACTTTCTATTTGAAAAGTGTTAATGTTGAAGGAAACCAGTAACTTTTCCCCTCACCTTCTACCATTCTTAAGAAAATGTCTCAACAGCAGCATCTGTCTCCTTTAYTCTCTGAGTACTTYGAGGTYCTTGATTGTGCWGTGATCAMTGGAGCAGATTATATAATGTTGATWACAGATATATTTTGGTATTGTCTTTACACATAGAGATTTGATGAGCCATCCTGAAAGGGAAGAGCTTGGTCAGATTTGAGATAGATGCTTTTTACTAATGAAACCAAAATGATAGCTGATGCGCAGCATTAACCTGCAGCTCTCCTTTGCTGTGCCACTGTGTACGAGGAGTGAAAATAATTGGTTTTAACTGACACTGAGGAATGTGCTTCAGTCAAAAAAGGGTGAAACTCATCCCTTGGTCTGGTCCTCCTCCTTTCAGAACAGAAACAACAGTAAACCCCCTGTTCAATGCATCACTGATATTCCTGGCACCTCTGTAGTTGTTCTCATGCTTTCTTGTAAATTTAACACCTCAGGAAAAGAAGTTGTTAATCTTCCCAGCACTCAGCTTTCCTGGTCTTCAAGCTTAGCTGAGAATTGTCACAGAAGGCTGGTGCCTCCCAACACAGAAATTATCTGGCCTGCATTTTTCACAGTCCTCTCTTTGCAGATGTGAGGTACCACAGTAGGGTATTTACTCCAGTGCCTTATAAATACACAAAACACATGGCATAATTTTTAGCTCTCTATGAATAAGCCTTTTTGCTCTGGGAAATGCCCTGAAGATTGCAAAACAGMATTGGTTGACTTGCAGCTGTGGTGTTAGCGACCAGCTATCATAAATCTTTGCAGAGTAGTGTGGAACTATCAGCCTCTGGGKCAGCCTTAAAACTCATCCTGCAGAGCACATCTTTAAATTGATTCTCAAGCAGCCCCTGAGTCACTTTCATGGTCCTGGAACTCCAGAGAAAGGGTTTTGTCTTTGGCATTACCTCCTGCACTGACCTGCAGTGATAAATCACTGAGGAAAAGATTGAATTTCTTTCTAGCTGCAGGAACTGCCTCAGGTGGGATGTCATGAGGTTGCTGCTGTGCTTCTTCCTGTGCTGTCCTCCAGGAGGAGAGAGATGCACTRTTTAAGGCTGGGCTGTTGCTGGGCTGATGATAACATTCCAGGCAGACAGCAAGCTCCATTGACAAAACTGTTAAGCACTAAACTACCTGAGACAAAATGATGCTGGGGTGAAGCTGGAGGAGACAGCACATGTTACATGCAAGCAAATATTAAGCATTCACCCAGGAGACAGGGAATTTCCCTGTAGCCATGGGTTTGCTGCCAAGGAGATGAGCATCCTGCTTTTTRTATGTTCCACAGAACAGCACAGGAACCCCAACATGGAAGAGCTTTMTGGCTAGTGTAACTGTGCATGAGGATATACTGCACTGAGAACCAGGGATTATTGGCTGGATTATGGTGTATCAGCTTCAGAGGTTAACCCTGTTTTACATACCAGAAAGTCATTTTTTATTGATGCAGAACTCAAGATATTCATAAGTGTTCAAGAAAGTGTGGTTATGGATGAGATCACAGTGAGATTGACTGAATCTCCACACATTTTTAATTAATTTAATTTAATTTAATTAATTTAATTAATTTAATTAATTTAATTAATTTAATTAATTTTAAATTTAATTTTTAATTTTTAATGTCATTTAAAGATGGAACTCAGAGAAAACAGAAATTTTCTGCATTGTTACTGACAGCCAAATTTGAGTAAAGTTTAAAACTGCATCGCTCATAGATCTAGAGAACCAATGGTTCAAAAACTATTGATAAGATTACAAGTCAAACTTTGCTGATCCAAAATAGCCTTGTTCCATGGCAGCTCATGAGATTTACACCAATTTCTTTAACTTTTTTAGTCACTCAGGTAGTGCACTGAAGACTCCCTGGAGTACTGAAACTCAGGCTAGCACATGTGATACTCTTTTGTGTATTACAATTGGAGAAAAAGTCCATCACCAAAACCATGCGATCGGTAATGTGCTATTTCTGGTGAGAAAGTGCCTCTGTAGCAATGTTGGGAATAGATATATTGGGAGCAGCCCTGTGGAGAAGGACTTGGCAGRACTGGTGAGTGAAAAGCTGGACATGTCCTGTCAGTGAGCACTTGCAGAAAGCTGATTGTATCCTGGGCTGCATCCAAAGCAGTGTGGCCAGCAGGGACCCTCTACTCTGCTCTGGTGACACTCTACCTGGAGTACTGCATCCAGCTCTGGGTCCCAGCACAGGAAAAACATGACCCTGTTGGAGCATGTCCAGAAGAGGGTCATGATAATGGTCAGAGGGATGRAAGTTTTCTCTGCGGAAGAAAGGCTTGGGAGAGTTTGGGTTGTTCAGCCTAGGGTAGAGAAGGCTCTGAGGAAATCTTCTTGTGGTCTTTCAGTACTTAGAGGGGGCTTAAAAAGGAAGACAGAAACTTTTCACCAGGGTCTATRGTGAGKAAAAGGGGCAATGGTTTTAAACTGAAAGAAGATAGATTTATACTGCGTATGAAGAAGAAATTTTTGTTACGATGAGAATGAAAAGACATTAGAACAGATTGTCCAGAGAAGTGTGGATACCCTGTCATTGAATTTTTCTAGGCCAGGTTGGACAGGGCCTTGAGAAACATGATCCTGTGAAAGATGTCCTGGCCTGTGGCAGGATGGTTGGAACTGGAAGGTCTTTAAAGGTCCCATGCAACCCAACCCATTACAACATTCTATGATACAGAAAGTAGTCTTGTCATACAACACACTTAATAGRTCTTTTCTTGTCTCTTCCACTTATTCACTAAACCTGGATGCACTCACCTCTTTCTTCAGAGGTTTAAGTGAGCAGTGTAATTTAGAATAAGCCCCTAGGCATGATGCAGGTAAGCATTTTGATCTATTAGGACTAGCCAAATTTCAAAACAAAAATACAGCTATACCTCAGCTTAGCAGGTCATATCCACACTAGTGCAGTTTCATTGTGATTAGCTTAGAAAAGAGGGACCATTGCCTCTTTTATTCTATTTCCTGACAAGCTTGTAGGCAATTCTGGTCAGAACGGGCCACAGTCACACCTATTCTAACAGMGACAGGGAAATAAATCAGCATTAACTGCAATGATTAAATGACAAGAGATTTACATTGTTGCATGTTTGAGGGCTAGCAAATAAATATCTCTAGGAGAAGATTTGACCTCTAGAATCATTGTCACTACCCAAAAGGTAATAAAACAATAAACTGTTTAAGGATTCCAAGAAACTGWAGGGTTACACATCTCAAATTTTCTCCAGTGCAGGGAAAACAGCTTTAGACAAATCGTTTGCCCTTGCCTCTTGTGATCAGCCTACAGTTCTGGCAGTTTCAGAGCTTCGTTTACAATCAGCTGTTTTTCACACACTTCCACCTGTGTCATTAAACCTGCAGGGTAGATTGATAGATAAATTCCAGTTTTCAGAGCTCACTGTAGAGCAAGAAATGTGGTATGTTCACAGCTAAAAACAAGGTGTTAGGGTTTTTGTAAGCAAGGTCCCTTGGTAGCCTGCTTACTCTTGCAAGCAGACATCATAAAAAAGTCTCAGCTAAAGTGATATTTCTTTGCTGGCTTCACAGGTACATCAGTCCTCAAGGGAGAGTCYAGATGGTCAAGAGCTCAGCCAGTCCTAAGAGAAATACAGAGGGAAAAAAGGATAAAATATTAGCAGTTGTACTGTTTCCCACTTTCCATTACTTCATTATGATGGAGAACTCGGGTGAAAGCACTTGGCAGGTTTTTTTTTGTTTGGGTTTTTTTTTTGGGGTTTTTTGGTTTTTTTTTGTTTTTTTTCTGAACTGATCTCCAAGTTTGGTGTAGACAGTTAAAGTCCTACAAAGGCATATGGGATCTACAGATAGTCTAAACTTGAGCTGCTCTTCAAAATGGCATTGTCAAGCCACCCTGAATGGATGTCAGAGGATCTTCTGTTTCAATGGTCTCAGCTGCAATGGTAGCTCAGGGATCAGACTCAATTTTAGCCCATGCCTTGGTTTGGTTAAGGTCATGCATTAATTTAGCCTCAGAGTTCCCCATTTAAATTCTAATGTTTCTGTTTTTCTGTACTATGTCCAAGTTTTATGAGTAGGGCTCCAATTAAGTATTTGGCACAACTTAACCATTTCAAAGCTGAATGTAAGCATGGGTTAGCTGAAGAAAACAAAATGCAACATTCTGAAATGCAATGCAATACAACATACKAGATAAACAAAGAATTTAGTTGTTTTATGAGGACAATCAAATTCAACAGATGAAAAAGAATTGAAAAAGTAAGTGTAACGCTGGAGGTGACAGAGCCTCTAATTTTCCTCTCTYGTACAATAACTGAGTAATCTTTTGTCATGTGGCAACAGCATAATACTAAAATTTAATTCAGACCATGACATTTTTCTACATACTGTGTCAGTGGAGATTACTTCTCAGTTTTACTGTGTGTACCAGGAATATCTTACTAGGAATTGAAGCAACAATTGCTTCAGATTAGATGGACAGAGGAAAAAAATGAGTTTTCCTAGACAGAGAATATTTTTCAGCATTTATGTAACCTCCACTAAATAAATATTTTTGAGTCAGTCCTCAGTATCCTTGTAAAGCATATGATTATCATCATCCTAGTCTTACAGCAGGAGAAACTTGATGATTAAAGGTTAGATTAATGCTCAAACCCTCATGGACTTGCTTGRCAATTCTAATTCATATCTGTAGAACGTTATTTTATGATTTTATCCTGATGTCCTTCTTTCTCCAGAGAAAAAAAATCTGCTGTACTCAAAGAAATAATCATTGCCACAGTATGGAAAATACAATATAAAACTGTACTGTGTCTGCAATTCATTAGAMTAATCCCCTTTTCATTATAAATTGCTCATTTAATGCAATTCAGAAATCTATGTTCAAATGAAAATAAATGTGAGGTTCATCATCTTTTGAAGTGAAGCTATTACAGGGCTTTGTTCCTCTGATATTTAGTATAATAATTGCTCTCAAACTAAATTTATTTGTAGCCAGTTTATAAAACTTTATACCTCAAAAAGCCCATKTCCTTTGGCAGTTGTCTTTTCCTCACACTGGGACACCATACACAAATCACTTTCTGTCCCCACATTGCTAGTGTGAACTAGTTTAATTCTTTTCATAATCTCATGTTCAAAACAATTATTCAAACTATAATTTTGGTAATCATGCTTGGGACTGTGTATTTCATCTGGGAAGCTTTTTAGGCATTCACTGGATGTTAGTGGAAACCAATACCTCAATGTAGCAGGAACCATTTCTTGCTTCTGTCTTGTTTGCAGTGTTTAACTCTGTATTATCTTCAGAATCTGTACTGAAAACAAGAACATCAGCTCTACAGTGACTTCTTAAATCCCTTTATCTAAATTACAACCAGATTTTCAGAACTGGGTTTATAGAAATATGCAGGGGTCTGCTACATAAGGTACAACTTTTGTATACTGAGTACTTTATGGATGACCCTGCTTCAGATGTAATGTTCTAACCCTTTRGGGAAAATACTTACTCAAGACCTTACAGCTTACCCAAGGCTTTAAAGGACTTCTGCGTTTGCTGACTTTAGGCCAATAGGAATACACTACAAGTAGGATTCAAAGGTGAACCAAAAACTTATATCACTTGACTTCCTTTTCACCTTCACCACTCTCTCACAGCGAGCACCAGCTTCAAAATCAAAGAATTTCTRTGTAAGTTGAAAAACAAAAAACAGGCACTTTTGTAACTTGTTAATCAATTTCCCAGTAAAGCACTTTCTCAGTGAAAAATGTGGCTTCTTCATTATTATAAAAGTTGCTACTTTTGCCGATTTTATTTTCAGCACAGTAAAAAAAAGAAATKACATTTTAGCCCAGATCTCCATGCTGAAGCCTCTACCTTGGTTGCTGTTGAAAACTTCAATGGAAAAAACACCGTTCTTCACCCAGGCAGATCAAGTGTCAAAATACTTCTTGTTGTTATGCTTGGAACTTCCAGCAAAATTGGAGTTATTTCAAAATGATCTGGAAGCACTCATCCCGTATTACAGTGGTAATGGACCCTTCATTTCTCCTCATGAAGTGGAATGTTACTGTAGGGACTGGTAAATTTGCTGCTGCCTCTGTTAGTCAGGGTCCATCAATCACACTGCAAAACCCTAAACAATTCTATCTTAAGAAATGGGAATAGGAAACAGAGGCAGGATCCATTTTTTCTGCTATTCACTGAAGTTCTTTGCCTCTTATTTCTTTGTTGCTTTAGGAAACTTTTCTTAAGTTTCTTTTAGGTAGGAGGAATTAACTTCATATGCTACTCCTATTGTATACTGTGTGGGGTTTAGTATCTCTGTGTAAGGCCAGGGAAGAGCAYGTGTGAGATAAATATGACAACTGCTCTGTTTTTCCTGCAGTGATAAACCCAYTGAAAGCAACCAATGTGCTGTCTTAAACCAATGTGCATTGAGGACACAATAGCATCGTTAATATTTGCTTTCATGTGCATAACCAATCCCTTTGAAGTTCAGCAGCCATGCTGATTACATTGAAGTATGGGCAAAGAATASTTTCTCCCTGCTTCCTCTGACAAAATAACTATCCCCACTTTATAATCCCTTCASCTTTGATCTCTCACTTCGCTAACTTTATATGAGAGCACGTGTTTCTGGGGTCTKAGGTAAAAGGAGTATTTAAAAAGAATTATCTGAATAGCATGCTGTAACCATGAAAATAGGGTAATATTGCTCAGACATGGTATATGCTCTGTTGTTTCTGCCTTYCTTGCTCTTCTACCATGGACCAACTTTGTTAATATTATTTTGGTAACAGCTTGCATGTTTTCTTCTCATCTCTACTTCTTGGGATGYTACAACTGCTCATTAAAATGCCTAATAATTTAGTAGCTCCTCCCTTGTTCCTCTGACTGCTCTTACCATAGTATGACAGAATAGTTTGGGTTGGAAGRGACTTTGAAAATTCATCTGGTCCTACCTGCAGTGATCAGGACCATCTTCAATTCAGCCAGGTTGCTCACAGTCCCATCCAATCTGACCTTGAATGTTTCCAGGGACRGGGCACCTATCCCATCTCTGGGCAACCTGTTCCAGTGTTCCACCATGCTCATCATAAAATTTTTCTTCCTATATAAGGAAATCTATAATCTATAAGCCAAAATCTATACTATTTTCAATTAAAATCATTGTTCCTTGTTCTTCTGCTACAAGCCCTGAAAAAAGCCTGTCCCATCTTTCTTGTAAGTCCACTCYAAATACTGAAAGGCTSCAATAATRTCTCCCCAGAGCCTTCTCTTCTCCAGGAGGAACAACCTTAACTCTCTTAGCTTTTCCTCATAYGAGAGGTGCTCCAGCCCTCTGACCTCTTTTTGGGCCTCCTGGGCTTGCTCCAACTGGTCCACATCCTTCTTGTGCTGGAGGTCCCAGATCTGGATGCAGTGTCCAGCTGGGGTCTCACCAGAGCAGAGGGGCAGAATCACTTCAACAAGTTTATGCTGCAGTCAAGACAGCAAGCTGAATTAATCATCCTGAGACATACCTTTTAGCCACATCACAACAGGCAAGTTAACAATGCAAATAAACAGACCAAAATGCCTGTATGAAGTTTGACCTGTCAACAGAATTATGCCCCTAAGCACAACTCAAGTGAAACACAGCTGGCTTTKCAATAAAATGATAAAAGGTACCTCCAACAAAGGCATGTTGTTCAAAAAAGGGCAGTGTAATTTTGGGAATAAATCTGAAAATCAGTTGATTGCGAGGCTGCCTGAGATGCTGTCAGAAGGGTAATGTCACACCTCCTATGGGTGTCACTGCTAAAGAATAGAGTGGACAGCAAGATGTCCTTGGTACACAAAATAGTTCATGGACTTCAACCTCCTACTGAGCTATGGTTTGAATGCAGTGAGACAACAATGTCCTCTGAGGTCACAGACAGCGAAGCTGACAGAGAATTTAACAGATGGACCACAGTGATTATGTTTTCTTGTTTTTTAAATAAAAACAATGAAATTGCTGGATTTCAAAAGTATCAATTAGTTGCTTCGTTCGTGCATCCCAGCATTCAGTTTATCCTCTAGTGTCTCACTGATGTGAGTTTTCTGAGAGGTGTTACTTGAATATCATGACAGTAATTAGCCCTTCACCACTGCCTGTCAGGAGCTGGTGTAATACCCAGGATGAGCTGTGTGATTACTGTCTGCCAGAAGTGTACACGATGGCAATCCAACTTTCATCATTTCACTAATGTGTAACCAGCTTTCTTGTTGGCACGGACTCAAGATGAGTCCCTGGGATGAAAACACTGATTAGCACCTCCACTGGCTCAACTCAGGCCACTGTGTAGTTCAAAAACTACCCAAAGCAGCAGYATGCCTCACATTTAATGGATGTAARCAGGCTTGTAGTGGTTGAATTATACAGCACTTCATCACAGACTGAATGGCRAGTTACATTCTACCTTTGGTAAGTTGTTTTTCATTTTAATTAATAATTTAATAAAAAGTCTGTTCTTTTCCCTTAAAACATGACACTGAATTCCTTGAATGGGTGGCACAGCCATTTAGCTGAAGTCTACCAGCACTTCAAGAACAGCATCAAGGAATCAGAGCTCCATAGAGGGTTTGATAATCACAAGAAATCTACAGCCAAATACAGGGCAGTATGGTGAATATATTCTCCCAGGGAATCCTACAGCACCTGCTTGAATACATATGTACACTTCAGAATAAAAGTGACTTTAAAATATTTTCCCCTTTTCTGTAGTTTATTGTGATACCTCCTTGCCAGATTAGCTGTCCATTTCCATTTGAGATTTCACTGAAATTGTGTGCAGAACTGACAGGCAYCTTCCCTCTTTGGTTCCACCTGCAGTTCAATGTCATTCATTTAAGGCAACATGAAAAGACCAGYACTCGTAAACAAGTGAAAACAAATGTTTTATTTACAGGAAAAAATCTGTACACTGTGTATACATAAAAATATACAAAATCATAATAGAAAATATAAAAAGTGTTAAAATGTATACAAACACTGCTTAAAAATGTGACTCCTGTAAAATCTTAAGCTTTSTTATTAGAGTACACATTCATTTAAAAAAATCATCATACAAAATAATTCTCAAAGCTATTAAAAAAGTACACAGTCTATATCTGGATAGTTCAATGACTACATATTTTAAGAGTGRTGAGATGATGTGAAAAAAAGTAAGGCTTTTACACACAACTCTTACTTCAAGAACRAAATTCCGAATCTGATTGCAAGCCAGAGAGAAGACAACTGCACTGTCAAAATTCATTAAGTGATGCAGGTATGCCCAGACATGGGCTACTTTAAATTTCAAACAGTTAAATCAGGTATCCTCCTCGTGAGAGGATAGATGCTGGGAAAGATTCAAATCATTTTAATGGCAGGCTTCTGAATTACCTACTTCAAAGCAGAATCTCATTTAAATATGCATCAACTTTAGAAAGCATGAAGGGAAAAATAGCAACCATTTATTGTTGCAGTCAATGCATTTAATACTCTTTTCATGGTACATTTGTGTCACTGTCCAAATGGCATTTTCCATCCTTAAAAACTTCTGAAGAAAAAGGAAATTAAAAACCCCACTATGGATTGCTCTGCATGTGTTTTGAATTCCTGTTAAATTCAATCAGTCTCTAAAATGACTGTTCAGTCTGTGCAACCAGTAAGTGTAGACACTTGTCTTCATTTAAAAAAACCCACAAAAACTCTCTTGGTTTTCCTGACTTTGGCAAGAGATCTACAGCAACAAGTTCAGAATTTGGATGTCTTCACCAAAGAAAGTGTCTTGACCAAAGACAAACAAAGCTTAAATTAAATTTGTAAAGTGAGAGTGTACATTAGAGTGCTTATATCACCCCTCTCTCTCCCCAAAGGTACATCATGGTAATTTACCAGAGTTTCTACAGCATAAAACTGCACAACGAGGTAAAAAAAGATGTAGGAGTTTAATCCAAGGAAGGACTGAGCTATGAGTTCATGCTGAGGTAACCTTTAGAACCATAGAGGAACGGAACAAATAATGGGGGTTTTTTTGGTTTGTTTTTTTTTTTTCTTTTTCCTAGTGAAAGATTTTGGCTCAAAATGAGGCAAAATATTTCTTTTGTTTTTTCCTTGAATAAACAGAAGAATACCTTGATTTAACCATCCAAAACTGAATGCACAAAATGATAGAGCACCGCAAGTCAGAAAAGTTACAGAATTCACAGTGGGGAAAGAAGAGCATAATTTAATTCAGCATAAACTCAGCACGTTCCCTTAAGCTGCTGCTGTGTTTCTGGTTTGTTTCAGTTAACTTTAACTGTTGTCCACAGCACCAGGGCACAGAAATGAGGCTCGATAGTGTTTGAAGGCAACTGGTTCCTACTTGTCAGTAAAACTCCACAAATTTAAAGCCTACAACAAGTGCAGAGGGAGCTCAGGGGCCCGATAGCWGAAGCAATTGCTTGGCTGATGATGCACCTCGTGACGCACCAGGTCTGTGCAAACCTCYCTTGTCTAGAGAGACACACTCTGTTAGTGTGTGACAGCCACAGGGGAGAGCCTGTATCTTCTCCCCAGAACCCTCTATGATCTTGGAGAGAAAAYGCATTTCCTTTCACACTGCTGTATTTAACATTCGTATCTAAAACCAGCACTCTCACCTATTATTTTTAGAAGATACGTGGTTCAGTGTTATTACACATTCATTGATTTAAATTTTCTGAATGTAGTTCTGTGCAAATATTTCTCTGCCCTCACAAGGGATGGGTAAATGCCCATTAATACAAAAACACTTGGAGGGCTCTTAGAAAAGCCAGCAATGCCAATGCCACAGAGAGTAAGAAGTGGTGAGAGGAGCATCTCTGCAGTTCCTTTGTGTTTCCCCGTTATTTCTACCCCTTTCTCATTGTGGAGGGGAGCCCTCAATTAGCAGATCAAACACACTTGCAATTGCACCAAAAACGGAAGGAGGACAAGACAAGGTAGGAGAGAAAATGCTCTTTAAGCAACCACAAGGTGTTTGAGCAGGCAGACCAGTAAAATATCACAGTGGAAACCWGTGTTAGAAAACCACACCAGGCTCATTTTTTAAAGGTGGCATCACAGGTTGGTCGTCCTCCTCTGTGAGCAAGCCTTTGCCACACATCCCTGCAGCATCCTCTGAGGTGATGGTGCTACAGCACCCACATTTGCACTTGTGAAAGGAGGACTCATTGCCATATAAATAAGGATRTGGCAAAGAAAAAATATTGGCTGCAAGGGTTTCAATGTGCAGTCCAGTAAATTAAAGATACAGTTGATTTTATAACATCTCAGACCTGGTTCTGCATTGGTATATAAATGGTGTATTAAGTAGGTATGCTTAGCACTTGTTACATGAAACTTTACAAATTGCCTTGTTCAGTACAACAGTTGTGTTGATTATTCTGACAAATTATTGAGGGAATAAAAAATACTACCTAATCCTGCTGTGGGTGGTTGAGAATGCAGTTAGTATTTTTCTTCTTAATTAAAATCAAAGTTAAAAGTTAGGGATTGCAGGCCAGTCAAAATGATTTTTTCTTTTTCTTTTTGGAACTCTAGAATTTCCTGCTTATTGAGAAGTAGCATATTCACTAGCCTTAGAAAGCTAAACTCTCTTCCTTTACAGTTATGTCATAGCTARCCTAGGGTACAGCAGAGAGAGACATGTTTGATTGCACTTTTCAGACTGCTTATGTTTTGCAAACAGGGTACCAAATATATGGAAAAATAGWTTAGTTTATGTAGGCTATCTATTCTCCATGCAATTAAATAACAATGTTACTAATTTCAAGAATAAMTGTTGCCACCATACAAAACATGAAAAAGAAATTGGTATGTACTACAGCCAGAGTCCAAGGCTAGTGTGAGTAAAACCTAATAATTCTGATATGTCTTCAAATGCCTTATGGACATAACTATCCATACAACACAGAAGTACAGTTATTAGATCATCTACACATAATTTCTGTCAATAAGAAGCATCTTAAGATCACCAYAAAGCCCAAAAAGAAGACTAAGTCCTATGTAAAACACATATTCTTCATTTTGAGGAAGGAAAATAATCCTTCCAAAGGATCCTTCCAATAATGCTTCCCAAAGAGCTGAGTGAGAGAAAAAGGATTTTGTGATTATACTTACATTACAACTGAAGATGAAATAGTCATTAATGTTGTTTGCTTTTTTCTGCCTTTCTGGCTTTTTGCTTAAGTCAAAACCACCACAACCAGTCAGCTATTATTTTCAATGCCTCTTTGAGCTGTCTACTCTTTTACTGGATGGATRTGAGAAGCATATACCTGTGCTTTTGTGCACACAAATTCCTGCTGAACCTACTCTAAAAGTTAAGGTATAGTTGGGTGGGAAAAAAACAAAACAAAAAACTGAAAAAAACATTCTAAACCAATAACCTCCCACCACCTGGAAAAACTGAAGTCTTGGAAAATAATGTTTTTAATATATTAGGAATTAGGCAGATTTTTAGAAATGCCTTAGAGAATATTCTCATTGTGTGTTATGAATGAAAATACCAAACTTTCTCCATATGCAATCCGTATCAGTTTTTTTGCAGGCATTACAGCTTTTCTGGGTTACAGTCTTTCAAACATTAAGTAAAAAAATGCTGATATCACCTTTTGTCAGAAAACTCCTTCCACCTTCTTAACAGCAAGAACTTGAGAACAAGTGACTTTGATTCAGATATAACAAATTATGTCTGCATTCCTGAATGCTATGTTTGTTGACAAGAGGTGATCTGCTCTGTGCTYGTTTCAGTGTGATGGGTGAGGGCTGCACAGCCTCCCTTGGCTTTCTCTGGATCTTCTCTGTCTGTGCAGACTGGGGAAGGGCAGCATTTCCATCTCACACCTTCCTGATAGTCCTTTCAGGGAGAGTTTTTCATCCTGATTGGGTTCTTTTTTTTTCTAAAGAAATGAGACATTTCTCTCTTCCTGTTCAGTCAGTGTGAGCATGGGAGACTCCCATCAGCCATACACTCAGCAGCCATCCTCGACTGACCACACACACTTCATTGCCACCATAAACCCCTGTTCAGCTGGAGGCCTGGAACTGAGCCTGCCTAGGAATATTAAACYCTGCTCTAGTGAATGACTGCACAGCTTGGAGTAGCAACTGCTTCATTCTGGGAGAGTGTGAAAATGCTGTGGAGCCAAGGGAAATGCTGCATTGTTCAACTGGCCACTCTGTACGTAYATGAACAATAGAGGCTCTTTCACAATGCCAGATTTGACAGTTAAATAAATGCATTTAAAATAATACAGTATAGCATGTGTGGCATGAGACCACCGACAAATTCTGACAGTCACACCAACAACAATACATTATATTTCTGCCTAAGTATATCCTTTGCACCTTCATGAGCTAAGCCTTTGATTTTTTCCTGTAACTATTTGCAAAGCAATAATAAATACTCAGGCTCAGAAAAGAAATATTTCTCATGCCTGCTACTTAATTACAATTTATAGACTCAAGACTAGATTGGTCTAAGATACACTTTTTCAAGTATTCTCTTCTTGTTTATAGTACGACAGTAGTACCTTATTGCACATTGTTTCTGAAGGACTTATTTCTAGAAGTGAGGGAAGTTACTTCGTTTTGGGCACTTGACAGCTTTGAACCCTGGCAAAATGACTTTCCCCTTCCGATACAGATCATCCTGCAAACCTTTGTTCATCCTCTGCACCAAGAGCTTCTCGTAGAGCAGGGGATGGTAGGCTCCTAAGGTACAAGCTGCATCATAGTAGAGTTCGTGGTAGTGACACAGGTCGGTCTGTCGCACCGAAGGGATGTACTCGTACACGTGCACTTCATCACACATGGACATCATGATCAGGATACCTGGAACAAGAAGTGAAAACAAAAATGAACACCAGATTTCACTTTTCTCACAAAATTTCCCTGCAGTCATCCAATCTCTTTTTTCTTTTCTGCTTTTCTTTGCAGTCACAACCTTAAGTATTCTGTAAAATCATTAAGTGAMGCAATAGTGCCTTTTATTAGAGCAGCTTTCACTTGTCCCTGATATATAAAGATTGTGATCGCTGTAGAGTCARCAGGGCAGGACTACAGWCATAAAGAAAGAGTAAAAAGCTGAWAAAGGACTTGCATATCACCATCAGCCTCCTGAGTGAGAAGACTGCTCTTTCCCATCTGCCCCCATTTATGCTATGTACTGTCCACAAAAGATCCCTCACAAGAATCCCTGAAACATCTCCACCTTATTGCAAAGTTGGTCTTTCTTAGTCTGAGATTAAACCAATTTTCCTTTTCCCATCCACTTGCTTCTCTCTAAGCAGGAAGACATGGCCAAATACATGGAAAGGGCATATAAAGATACATCACCCATGYAGTGGTGGCACAGAAGCCCACAGCTCCAGACAATTCTGTGAAGAGTCTCATGGAGTGACAAGAAAAATTAATTCCTACTTAGAGCAATGCTGATATAAGGAAAAGCCCCTGATCACTGCCTGCTCAGCAAGAAATCCACAAAAAATGCCAATCCATTTTTTTSTGCCACATGACAATGGCACACTATCATCAACACTGTCAACTGAGGTCTTTATAGCCTTGAAACAAGAGAAATCTTGCTGTTGCAGCTGCACATTTTCAGACGTACTAATGTCAGATAATGATCAACAAAATTGCCTAAACTACAATCCTTTCACATCAATCACAGCTCCTGGAAGCCTTTTCTATTTCACAAAGCCACGTAAAAGGAAAGTGACATGAAATACGTTTTGGACACCATTTATTCTTTTTAAGATTTCACTTAAAAAAGAAATGTGTGTAGAAAATGTATTGAGGCATTTGTAGCACTACTGGTATCCCTGTCTGTTGAATAGGACTGTCAGCTCTCAGAGGAGAAAGCTGTCTAACTCTGCTAACTTGGCATTTACAGATTGCTAACTTGGCATTTACAGATGAGAACTGATGTAACTTGTTCTGGTTTTTTTCCTGCACAACAGCTTTGGCATCACCAAAGGTGTTTTGGTAGATCTCAGAATTTAAATGAATTAACATAAAAAAAATTATTCTGGTTTGTTAATTAAGCAAAGCCATTTTCTGAAGTTTAGTTTACAGCTTAGGAATGCAGGGATTTCAGTGGCTTGCTAATGAAAARAACCCTATGGTCTCCCCACTGTGTATCATTAGATTATCAAAATGACTTTTCCCTGCCTGACGTGTAAAGTAACTGAAAACCAATTACTTCTGGTGATTAAATCTTCTTTTAATATAAATTAAAGGTTCTGAAAATATTTAATAATTGTTCTACAGCTTTACACTCTACAAAATCTATAGTCTTAGAAAAGCTAAGCATATAAATTCTGAAATTCACAAACTTGAGTGAACTTTAGTCTTAAGCAGCAAGAAACACATTCATGGTGAAAAAATATTTAATCTCTATTTGGGMAAGCTTAATAAACCAAGTTTTCTTGTCTTGAAGATATTACAGAGATGCTCTGAATTGTAACCTGCCAATGTATATATTTGTTTGGTTTTTTTTTTGTTTTAGTTTTACAAATGCTTCCGTCAGTTTTTCCACTGCCAGCCTCCTTCCTCCACTGATGGAGAGCCCACCTGCCATTCCAAGGTAACCGTTATCCAGCTGGATCAGAGGGTGGATGGTGGAAACGTGTGCAATAATGAAGCACATCCAGAAACAGACAATAAAATGACTTCTCTCCTGCACCCAGAGCCAAGCCTGGAGCCAATTTCAAAAGCTATACCACCAACACCTTAGGAAGACTGACTTCGATGGAAAGTACAAGCCTTAACCAAAGTGTGTTTTACTTCACTGCCACATTACCAAGTTAACTTTAAAAATAATAAAGGAAGTTGCCATTTATGGGATTGGAAAACTGTCAAGAAGAAAAATTGTGACTTCTTAATAACACTTACCTGCCAGGTATGGTTCAACCATGGCAGAATTTTAAGCAATATCACTATTATTATGGTGGTCTGTGTTAGTTAATGGAGGACTCAGAAACAGAGTTTTAGTTTTTAGTCATCTATAGTTCAGTGTCCTCCAGGATCAACCTAAAAGGCATGCTGGGTTATGTAGTTTAGCTCTTTACTTTTCCTCCTGGTTCCATCCAGATCAYGTCTTGGAATTTCAGTTTAGGTTGCTCATAAATAACTGTAACTTCTACTCACATTTTTGCTCATGCTGGACAATGATGTTTGACAGGAGGAAAATCAAACATCACTCAGCTTTTTGAGTGGTAACAGCTAATTTATAGCACAATCTTGTGTTAAACTCTGAAAGATCAGCTMCAACGACAAGTAGAGATCGCCACACACAGAAATGTCCCTCTGCTTATCTCCTGGTAGAATCAGGATGTGAAACCCCTCCACAATGGATAGCCCTAGCTCTGTAGAGCCATTGCTGCAAACTCAGTTCACAAAAAACATTAATTGAGCATCTTTAAAAGAATAGCAAGAGTTTAGACCACTAGGACATTTACATCAGTCCATCTACTAGGATACATTCAGTTTTTATTCTATTTTTTTTCTAATGCCATCTCTAGGTTGTTTTTCCTAAGTCCCTAAAACAGTGCAGCCAACAGGGCTCCCTGGACTACAGGTCTCACATTCCACCACTCTTTAACTCAATTTCTCTCTGTGCAACAACATTGCAGGGAATTACTGACATCTGTATCCATCAGGTATAAGTGTGCCAAGCTGTCTATATTTTCATTGACTTTATAACTCAGTTGTCCCATCTTCCTTCTCTCCACTTAGCTTCAGTGATATTATAATTATTTTTAAATCACCATAGGTTTTTGGCACTTACATAACCTCMAAAATATTTTTACATGATATTTGAAATTTTATGGTTTGGATCCAATCTCAAAGACAAAGAAGAGGTATATGCCTGACTGCTTTCTAACTTAATCTTGGCTCCATTAATTCATTTTGCATGCCTGTCTATTCTGAGAAGTCCCAGGTTGCTCCCCATTTGTTACCTTTACACATTTCTTTCTGTGTTATTGCTTCCTAGGTTTCTCTTCTGTGGCTGAATTTCTTGGCATTTTCTTTCACCCCTGCAGTGTCCAAGTTTTATTTCCTATGCCTGCACTGCCCTCAGAATATGTCTATATACTTATTTCTTTCATCTGTGTACTTTTCACATCACTGCCCATTTCAATATCATCTGCAACTTTGTTCCACATCTCAACACTCCCTTGCGATCGTCAGTATGAATGTCATGAATATCATTATTTGACAGCCTGTAGGGGGAAGAATTTCCATACAACACACTTCAATATTTGTCTCTGCTAACAGTCCTTAGGTTAATTTTCAGTCAATGCACAATTATTGCATATAAACAGCACAGACTGTCTTATACGTGACCACSTAAGGAGCTCTTGATAAAGAGGATGAGATAGTTATGGTCCCAGCCCAATACATATTCTGGACAGAATTAATCTCACGGAGATGTTCATGCCCATCTCTGACCTTGCTGGTCTAAAGTTTTCTTTACAGACAATGCAGAAGACAGGTATTTCGAGGGCAGAACTCATCTGACTTATTTTMGATGTCTCCTTTAGGATGTGTTGAATTGTTCACTTACAGAGGAGTTACCTTTTGTTCCTCTCCACTGACTAGACAGAAATTGAATGTAAGAGTCTGGCACTTGGCTATCAAGAACCTTTCCTCCACTCACCTATCTAAGTAGCTTTTGGAGCTTCATGAAAAATAATATCATTGGCTTTTCCAGGAGCATTTTGAGGAGAAATGAAAACAAGGCGTGACCAGATGTGCTCAGTGCAGTTACCCACACCTGAGATTGCTTTCACAGGCTCCTTTGCTGTCGGCAGAAGAAAGTGGGCACTTGTAGGAAGCAGTACTAATAGATCATACAAACCATTCCTCAGAAGTTCCTGGTTATTTTTGGGTTTTTTGGTGGCTGTAGTTGAAGCCTGAGTGGCAGCATGGATACCCTGCACTCCCATTAYGGATGAAAATTTCACATGTTATGGGGAACATGGGGCTCACAGTAATATTTAAGAGGCACCTATTTTTTGCTCTAATAAGTCTGAGGGTGACTAATACAAATGCAGAGCTGCACTAGAAACAGCTAAAGCTAGGAGGCACAAGTCCTGCTCTCTCTGACTGACCCAACCATGGGCCATAAAYATGGGGAAAATTTATGTGCAAAGATTAAGGTGAAGAGAGATTGCTTTTTTCAGTATTCATAAGTATTAAGTTAGGGGAATGGGAGTAAAAGCAGAGGATTACAAAGTATTTAGGGAAGGCTAGTAGACATGCACAACCTAAGAAAATGTAAAATCTGAAAGGGAAAGCCTATAGGCTATCTGTAGCATTCGAACAGCAAAAGACCTTTTAGAACTTACATATCCAATCCACATTTCACATTAAGGAAAAGGTCAGGGTACTTTAGCTTTGACAAACATGACTGGAGCTACCATATATTCAAAATCATAACTGAAGATAATTCTGCATTGGCCACTCTAATTCTAATAGCCTTGCTGGATTTCCAAAAGTCCCATTTGGATTTCAACTGTAGAAATGGAAAAACGCAAAATAATTCTGCTGGTATTATAGGAGATCATTCAAAGGTGTATTTTTTGAATGTTTTATAGTTAAATRATAATGTTCATAAACACCCAACTAGACATTTAAAAAAAATGTGAGCATGGAATACTCTTTAAAAAACACTATAAAATATATTATTCCAAAAAAATCAGGTGATTGTCAGTCCAATGTAACTTTGTTATAAAAGTAGAATAGTGCTGAAACACTATTATATATTTCAAAATATCATATATTAGTATTTCAAAATCCTTAGAAAAGTGTGTTATCTCTTCTCGGCCTTTTGGTTAAGATCAAGTGTAGTGTAGCACTTTTATTTTTTCCTRTTTGGCAGATATCTGTGTTGTTAGGAAATGTTGGGTATAGTTTATACCGARTCCAATTGGCACAAATAAACCTAGCTTTTACTATCTGCACTGAGAACATTTAAAACAGAATTATTTGAAAATTAAATTCTTTGCATGGATGGTTTTGACAAATGAACATGTACTATGGATTCTAATCAAAWGGAGAAAATGTTTTTTCAATTTGGTTTTGGCAATTTGAATAAACCAAAGGTTTTGATTTTTCAACATGAGTCTTGTATGGTGTGATTAAGCTTTGTGGTTAGCACCCTGATTTTAAAAAGAATGCTTTCTAGTTTACAAATAAATAAAACATAGTTCAATATACTTGAATCAACAGATGCTGTACAAAAGCATCTAGAATTGTAAGTGCAACTCAAACATTAATCAAGAACACAGCATCATTTTTACATAATGTAAGAGATGCTGAAAACATTTAAATACACATAAATTGATTATTACATTCATAATGTCTCATTTCACACACATCATAAATTCAGTTACACGAAATAATTTTGCTAGATACACCACTAACTTTGTGCTTGATAATCTGTGCACTTGAAAGCATTACAAATAAGCATAAAACATTTAGAATGTATAGTTTTCTATAGGATAGTCTACTACTATGGTCTCTCTTGACTGGATTGTAGGTGCCACAGGAATCTCTTTGAAACTGGGACAAATGTGCCTCAGTTGTTCTTTTTAGAACACGCAGTAAAAGTAGTTCTGGCTTCTTACAGCACTTTGTACAAAAATGTTCTTTTACCTCTGTTTTGTTTCATCAACTATGTGAAAAATACCAACCACAGAAAACTAAATTATTTATAAGAGAATTGTCACCAAATGGCCTTGTGCCTAAGCTTAATACTTTGTGCAATACTTGTCATCTTTGATGTATAGATAGTAGCATTACATAGTAGACCTAGAAAATTACATATTTATCACTTGGTGAATGCAAAAAGCTCTACATTAATCACAATATTCCATGAGCATAGACTGGAAAATACTGACCAGTAATATAATGTAATTTTAAATGTATTATTTAATTATGGGTAATACACTAGAATAGTAAAGATTTTTTATGTGATTTAAGAGGAGAGATTGCTCTTTTATTGTCTGCATTTCGGGAAGTCAGAGATACTCAAATTTCAGTGTGCTTTTTATTAGAGTAAGAATAATTTGAAGCTTATGTATTGGAGGTATTAATTTTATTTGTGTGCTAATACTTGAACAACACTGAGCTGGAAAGAGCGAGCACTATTCTGTTCCAACCACTGGCAAAACAGATGAATAACAGCAATAAAGGCAACTCCTAATGGATCTAATTGTTTTTTTCAATTCATCAAAGTGCATTTTTTTCTAAGCAGAGCTGGAGATCAGCTGCATACTTCTATGGAATATGCTCTCCAAAGCCACTTTAAATTTGAGCTCCTARTCATACAACAGCCTGCTAATGCTGCAGTGTAATGATAGCCTTGCTTGCACTATTGTCTTGATGCATGCAAATGGAGATTAAAATAATGTTATCAGCTATTAATGATGCATAACTGTTAAAACTGTAATGTCAGCTGTAAAACTCAAACAACATTTCCCTTCTCCCAACAATAAAGTAGTCTGGGCTTAGTTATTTTGTGTTCAATGGATTGTATGTTACGCTAAAACCTCCAGCACACAGCCAAGACTACCACTTGTACAGACAACCCAAAATGTAAGGATATGCACAGTTCATGTTTTGATTTGGGAGTTAAAAAAAGCCCAAAACAACCCAAAATGCTGCAGTCAAGCTTTCAGCTAGCTTTTAAAAAATAAAAGTCACTGCTGTATAAGAATATATAAATGTGAATTTCAATTGAAGTCACCTCTGAAGAGGTAAATTAACGAAGTGTACTGACGGACAATGGTAAGTAGGAATTTATAGAAAATCCACTAAGTAAATGGTGGACAGGAGCAAGATCTCCACAGAAAAGCCTTTCTATGATCTCAACATTATTAAAAAGCCCCCAAACATTCCGAATTCTAATGCACCATCCCATCCAATGAGCACAGAATGMTGCTCTTGAGAAACTCAGCAGTTTTACTCTTGGTCTTCCGATGACAAAAATTTAAGGTCAGAATGGGCTGCTTCCATTGGCTACCAACAAGGGTAAACAGTCTTTTCTTACAGCAGAATGGTAACAACAGAGACTACCAATTTATATACTATCAGACCAAATTAAAAATTGAACTTTGATATGTACAGAAAGAGGGGAGGAAAACTGAGTTCMTATTTCACAGTGCAAGATTTATTAACAGGAAGTGAGAGATAACTTACATCTGTAGCCAAAAGGTAGGGCAAACCCTCCCCTAGTAACAGTGCTAATTTAGGATTTGCCAGTGGAATCCAAATCTGAGGTTTGGTGGTTGGATGCTTATATCTCTTCTGAGAAAAATGGCATAGACCCAAGTCCAAGATGAAATGTAAACATATCAATTCTCATTTAGCAAACTTATTTTTCAGCCAAATTTGAACCAACAGTTTCTGACTGTGAAATGCCGGCGTGACAATTTCCTAACGCTAATGCAAGATGATGATAATACTGTGCAGTTTTGTTTAGAAGCATGAAGGCAGCAGCTGAAAAAATGATGCAAAAATGATGCAAACACATGCTGGAATGGCTTCTCAAAGCTCTTATAAGGATTGGACTAGGAAGACAAAGAGTAAATGATTTATAATGAGCAGGGAYATTAGCTAAGCTATGAGATGCCACATAAGGCAAATTTACAAGCCAGTGGAAGTCTACACTGGTGTCTCAGGGAAAAAAACAAACAGAAAAGACTCAGAGATTAAAATCAAAAGSTTGGTTTATCTGTTGATATAGGGTACCCCATACCCCAAAGGAAGTGCAAAACCCACTATTTCCCTAGCTGCCACGCTGTGAAAAAAAAATGGGAAAAGTTCCACTTCTCATCTTTCTCATTCATTCCTCTAAAACAAAAGCATGGCAGAGATTACCTCTTCCCCACTGGCCCCCTTTCTGAGAGATTTAATAATATTGTGACTTAAGTACTGTAATACAGTTCCTAACTCTATTAACTGATGTTAAAATGTTCCCCTGACATCAGTCACTGTGGAAGGGTGCTGACTCATTGCTGCAGAAGAACATCGAGAGGACACATTCCACCAACGTTCTCCCTTTGGGAAGATCCAGTTTCTTACAAATAGAGCTAAGAGGCAGAAATAGATACAATTGTCAGGTGAAAAATGTAATTCCTGAAAAAACAGTGTAAGACCATGCTAAAACATTCCTGACATTTGTGAAAGGAAACATTCTGAAGTTTCCATGTTTTAATTTATACATTTGTCTAATTTTGTAAAAGGGGCTTACTGGAAGCTAAAAAGACTGAAACAAAAGTGCCTCACTTGACTCAGAACCATTTTTGTAACCTTTTCCATACGATTAGAAACATTCTGGTCCATGCTAGAAATTGCTTAGATTCAGGAATATATTTATCTGAAAATTCATACCCTCTATTTAACAACAGCCTATTTTCCCTCATATAGCTGTTTTAAGTACAATGGTATTTAGTAATGCAGCCATTTAATAAATTATTTTCTCTTCTTAAAATTAAGACACTCATTTTAGGATTGCCATCACTTACTCAATATTTCTACTAATTCTATAGGAAATAATTTTATAGATTTTATAAGAACCAGGTAGAAGCTCAATATTCAGGATACCCCCTTCATACAGGTGCACTCAGTTGTATCTGCCAGCTTCAGTTCCAACAGGATTATTTGCTGCATGAGTGATTGAGAGATACCTGACCTGAAGACCAACATGACTTTTCAGATTTCTGCCAAGCTGCATTATATTTTTTATGCTTTACCTTGCCCTTTATGTCCCTGACAATATGCAGTTGCTTTTTCTGTGCTACCTCTGTATTTAGATTATGTTACATGTGCAATGCATAGACATTAATTCAATAAGGTTAGCAAAACAGGAAGACACTCCCTAAYAAAATATTTAAAATTCATCTATCAGAACAGCAGCTTGCTATGAGATGAAGTGGATATGGCATCCAATAAGCTGGTCTTACTGTCTTTTTTAAAGTTAGTAACAGCATACCAAAAAGCACTGATCCTTGGAAAAGAACAATATAAAAAATGCCACTAGAGAAGGCAGTAAATTTGCATTTGTACACCGAGTATATTTATCTGTACAGCTTTTGTTGTTAAAATTTTGCTTGTTTAATGGTTGATATTTTCAAAGGTTTCTCTACTTGAAGGATATTTTTTGTCACTAATATTTAGATTTGGAATTGAAGATTGCTGTTCTATTCTCATAGTGAAATTAATTCCATTTCTTCAAAGAAAGCTTTTGAAGTGTTTTTKATGTGTGGTGAAAGTACAGATTGACAGCACAATGATCCTCTTCACTATTCTTACRATCAGCAGCTGTTAACCTATTTTTATCAACAACTCAATTGCTACAAGAAACACTTTTGCAAAATGTGAATGCAGCTGGTGAGATCATTCTACATGAGCTGTTTTCTCTCTGTGAATTTTTACAAGCAGGCTCCAAAAAAAAAAAATCTCACTTAAAGAAGTAACCAACTGCCAAGACTCCCTCCTACAACACAAAGGCGTCCTTTACTTTCCACTCATGTTCCAGGTATGCACAACCCACCCAAGGCACAGAAAGGCATCTCCCAGACATCTTTATGTCATCCCTCTGGGAGCTTCTGCACCCTCTCAAAGGCCTTTGGTGTGCTCAGTATCCGTAGGATGCCACTACTGAATATAGTGCGCAAGATAAATGCTCATAACTGGGKTTTTTTTCATATCAAATGCAATCTCAGATGTCTTTACTTTCAGATTCAGATAAAAAGAAAAAAAAAATTCTGACTGCAGCAAATACCTAGACCAATATCACCATGTCAGTGAGGAAAGGATGGAGTTTCCAAAGTGGAAGATGGTATTTGAAGCTCTACTGCCCTCTGAGTTTAGAGGCAGAAGCGAGGATCACCCTGACTCAGCCTTGGCACTGACTACTCGCATCCTTTAGACATTCACAGTCAAGACCTGTTGTGCATCAGGCAAGTTATTCTGCTGTATGAATTGTGGGCACAGTGGCAAATTATCCCCCAAGAAATACTAAGGAAGGACTAAAAAAATACAGTGAAACACTACTCTTTCCAGTGAAGAAGAGAGATACTTAGACTGAGCACTGGAAGCCCTTGGATTGTGTAGGGAATACAGCTTKGTCTGCCACTGATTTCATCCTGCCTTCATGATCTGTCATCACTTGTTGAGATGCTTTCACTTGTTGTCTGAGCATTCTCTGCTCTCTGATCCCAGCGAAGAACTTTGGTAGTTGACCAGGTCCTCAACAGATAAAATAATATAAAATAATACAAATTTCTTACAGATACCTGTATGTTTTCTAGATATGGTATGCATACTATGGATGTGAGGGCAACAAAGCAGAACATCAAATTCACTCAACTATTTTCTAGTTCTCATACTGTGTATTTTTGATAGTCGTTGTTTCTGTATAGAGCACAAACAGTACACATGTATGGGCTCGATCCTCATGCAATGTATACATTTTAAWTTTTTTTTTAATCTAACATGTCTACTGGGACATCTTTGACACACCTACCAATAAATCCTGAAGAAGGAGGGTTGGGCTGTATCTTCTCTTTAGTGTTCTCCTGAATGATGTCCCAGAGCTGCCATATAAACTTTGGATGGAGGATGTAGAATGGCTGGGTTGGATTCTTCCTGCGATGCTGCACGTAGGGAGTGAACAGATTGTAGTCTGGCTTCTTATACCACTGGGAAGAAAAAAGTCAGATGTGTTTTAATAGTGTCACATGTGTTTTGAACACTACATGTACAATAAGATAAACTGGCTTCATTTGGGTTCTGCAGAACAGAAGCAAAGGTAGCAGAGCAACCTGCACTGGTGGATGCTTCTGCTGGAAAGGCATTCCTCACTCTGGGTTATTCTATTTGCTTTCTTCATACAGACACTCCCAGTACGTAACTGATTGCTGTGGGATGAGCCAAAACCATTTTCCCCCACAGATCCCCATCAGAGAAGAGGTTCAAGGAGTTTGACACAATATCTGGGCCTGGGGGTGAATCTTGCTCTGAAAKCATCCCTGTCCCCGACGGAGGCAGCAGCAGCACCTGACACAGGCTGATGGCAGCCTGCGTGGGAGGCAGGCAGCCTCTGGCATCTGTTGCTAAGGGAGTTCAGCAGATGAAGGCTCACTTTCTACTTTGCAGCCTGCTCAGCTCCCAGCTCCCTGTGCCAAAAGCCATCAGATCAACTTGTCTACTGGAGCTGCAGCAGCAGCCAAAGAAGAGACTCCCCCAGTGATAACCAGATGGGCATCTGCTGCCTCAGTGAGGGGGTGGACAGCAGGGCACAGATGGCCCTGGGACAGTGGACATAAAGGCAACACTGGTGGRGAGGAGGCCTGAGAAATGGAGAAGGCACCCAGACAGATTTTCACTAGCATGCTGCATTTTGTTTGGGGAAGGTAGGGAAAAATGATGCAATTTTTCACCTTTCCTGATAAAACCTCCTTCTGAAATTTAGCAATGTTCCCTCCTTGACACGCACACAGAAAACTCACTGTAACATGAAAATAGCAATGTTTTATCTAACAAACCCCATCATACATCTATCCTAGCTTCTAAGAACAGACCATTCCAGTATAATTGCTGACTACTAAAAGATTTTTGACCAATAAACCAATTTTGACCAATTTCTATAGAAATAGCATTCTCCACTCAGGTGAAGACAAACTGGGATTCATGGTGAAAAGGGAGAACCAGGAGACTAAAGCAGTAAATTAATTTTCTCCAGTATTTTCAACTAATTGGAAAGGAAGGACTAAGTGGAYATCTTACCACATTCAGATTTGCAGAGTAGGGAGCAGGATCCCAGGCTACTAAGATAACATCTTTATACAAGGAGCTGTCAACAAAGTGATGGTTTGGATTGGTGAGAATCTGCAAACACAGATGCAAAGAATTGCACAGCATTAAAAGCAAGTGGGATCCAGAAAAATGGCAAAACCCTTCTCTCAAATGAACAGTCCTACCCACGCTGCTGTTTGTTATGCTTAAGTTCTGGTTGATTTTAAGCATCTTGTTTTGTTAAAAAAAAATATACAAAAAAAGCTTAGCCATAAACAGCACTCATGACAGTTTGAGGAAGCAGTATCCTGAATTACTCTCCATCTGTGAGTGATGTGATGGGACCACTTGAGAAGCTGCATAATCGTGTATCAATATTACTGTGCATTCTGGAACTTGAAAACCAAAGTTATGGTGTTTCAGATCGTCTGTGGGATCCTCTTGGACGCAGAGCAGCTTTCTTTGAAGGGCTGCAGCCCCCAAGGGTAATGCCCTTCCCTGCTGCCCATCCCCAAACACCTTTTCTGTGGCAAGAAATTTTCAATCCAAAAATGCAAATCAGACCATGACTGTACAAGCTGGTATATCTACTAAAACAATTCCAACAACAGGCACAGAACAGGGCTGTTTTTGAAGTAACTCATTTTGCTCTAATCTACTGCTCTCATATAACTTCTTCCTACATCTCCCACTACTCTGCCTCATCCTGCCACCACACTGGGAGTTTACTCTACACTCCTGCTGGTTCACCCCTTCCAGGACCCCCCATGTCAAACCAGATCTCTTTGATTCCTGATGTATCCAATGTCAGGCAGATTCAGCACTGGTTGAAACAACATGAATTTTGTTCCAGCTGTTAAACTAATCAACATTCTAGACAAATAAATTCATATTAATTTTCATTTCCCTTTAGGATCCAATGAGCCATATTTGATTATGCATATTTTCTTCAGAAAAATACTATTGTTGCCATAGCAATATTCTTCCTACCATAAACTTTGATTTTAATGATTTCCATCAGCCTTCTACAGTAAGAACAGAATTAGTCATGCTGCTATCAGCATCCCCAACTCTATTTCTCAGAGCAGTTTTCACCTCAGAATATAAACCARCACCTCAGAGAGTAAACCAACCAAAAGGTCAAGATTTTAAAAGCTTGGTTCCACAGTTACCACACAAAAGAGCTCTTACTTGCCTTTTAGTAAGCAAGAGTCCTCTGGAGGTGTTGTCCACACAAATTTCACTCTCAGTGACTCTGCATTCATATGTATGAGTTTTTCCTGCAATAACAGTATCGCTGCACAGGCTTCCTTCACATCCTTTGGGCTTTCACAGAGGATAATATGAAGGAAGAAGGGGCCACAGCTGCCTTTTAATGAAGTAATTTCCAAGTGAGGARGGAAGGAGGGTCACTAAACCTGTTCAGGTTACCCAGCAACTTCCACCAAGTGGCCAGCGCAGATTTCACTCTTGGAGAGGGGCAGGGTTAATTTCTCAGCAGGTGACCAGATTATCATGGATGGATTCCGACCTCTTTGAAGGAGCACAAAGGTGCTGGGAATACAAACACTTGTGAGGAAGCCATGTGAGCTGGCTGAGCAGAACACCAGCCAGCCCTCCGTGTTCTTGAGAGGCCTCACACAGTGCAGAAGAGAAGACCATGGGACCCTCCACTACCATCCCAGTGGGAACATACTGCACCCCACTCTGCCCTGCATGGACAGCAGCTAATTTAGCCATTTAATCTCTCTGAATTTGCTGGGGAGTTAAAAAAGCTCAGATTACTCTCAGAGCATTTGTCTCTTCTACAGGGAGCTTTTTGAGTCTAGTAAACTCTAAAGAGTTTCTAAACCTTTCTCATTGCCCAGTACAGGAGTTCAGGCATGGTCAATGTCAGGACATTTTGGCTAACAGCAAAATAGAGAATCATCAAAGAACAGGGAAAAAATCCCATCAAACAAAAAAAAAGTAAAATAAAATACACGAAAATCCAAGTTCTCTGATACACTGATTTCAGGAYTAAAGCCAGAATAAGCTATTTCTGCTTTCTTCTCACAAACAAATGGAAGGGGGCATATTTAACCCAGATCATTTCAAAGATCTAGTCTGTTCTGCAGCCTCACAAAGACCTACAAAATGAGTGTTAATGGAATGACATGAACAGTTCTCTTTTTGAGGCAAAGAACATGAGCTTCTACACATAAAAACCACACCCACCAARACTGGACTTAGCATGGGCAGTCACTCAAAGCAGAAGAAAAAATGAACTCATAAAAATTAGAGCAACTGAAAATGTTGYTCTCCTTCAACAAGAACCAATATGTGCAGAGCATGCCACATGGCCAGCCATCATCCTGGTGTTGACTAAGTAAGCTCACCATTTCGATATGTCATAAAATTGCACAGTAATTCTGTTGCTGGTTTTTTGTCTGCATTTCATAAAGAGGAAAGAAGTTTGGTTTGCCCAAGACTGGAATTCAGGCAATAGCATTTTCAAAATTGAAAAACTAATCTCAACCATAAGGTGTCACTGCAGCTCAAGTCATAATTATTTATTKACACCCATATGCAGAAAATCCCATTTTCTCTTGTTTCCATTCAGATGAACAAACTCACCTGATGTGTAAWATCCAATGCACATTACAGTTTTTTATTAGTTCTTTCCAAATTTTTTAAGAATGAAGACTTGTCTAAAGTTAAAGAAGTAAGTTCCCATTTCATTTGCCTTCTAGCAAGGAAATAATTGGGGAACTGGAAAATATGAGAAAAGAGCTTTGGGATCACCACAGCCTGAAATTTGTGAAGATCCTGGAGGCAGTATGGTCAAGGTCTTCTGTACTGACAGCTCTGACATCCTGCAGATGGAGCCTTTACAGATGTAGGACACATGAGAACTTAACAAGCCATCTCTCTGAAACAAGGCTATCGAGCAACTACCCCAATCACCCCACACTGACAGCAGTGCAAACATCCCTGTGAGGGAAAACTTCCACCTCCTCTGTACCATGACTGCTGAATCATTATCTGCTTCCCAGATTGCCCAACAATTTTCCAGAGGTTATTAAATTATTGTCAAATTGTACAGAAGAGAAGTTGACTTGAACTCAGAAAGGGAAGATCTTACCTGAGAGTTAATGATCCGCATGGTTGTTTTATTTCCAACATCTTTTTCATAGCCACGTGTTGGAGCAGAATTAAATCGTAAAACAGCATCATGAGAATCTAGGAACATAAATGAGGGGTTAACTATTTTTTCTTGGCATACAGAACAGTAAAATAAAACCAGTTATCTAAACTAATACAAAACTCACACATTTCTCMTAATCTGGATATTCTAAGGATGATAAATGTTCTACTATGCACAAACAAAAATCCTCTTGCATCTGCCATATGTTATTAACACAAAAGCCCACTCGTTAAAATGTTCAAAATAATCTGTTAATTTAGCATGCAATACTTAAATACTTCTCTTAATTGGATAGACCCAGTGTGGGAAGATTATTAGTACATCCAGTAMACACAATTGCTTACTACTTCTATCACAAAATTCACAAAGAATTACTCCATGCAAAAGCATGTAAACTGCAGGGATATCTAATTGCACATTTGAATGAATAACAATGCTTAACTATAAGCTGGTGTTTCACACTCTTTTATAGTATCTGAAAATCTCAGACTACCCCAAATCTATTAATCATACTGTGTACTTATTCTCAAGCACAGTACAAGTTTTAAAGAGCCTCTGTGTGGAAGCCAGCCCACACATCTGCTCAYACAAAGAAACCTGAGGATCCCTTGGTAGCTAAGATCTAACAGAGCTGAACTATCTAAATTTCCCCATGAGTTGTTGACCTTGGAGTCTTGGAGAATAGAAAGCAACTCTAGGTCAAGTATGGGTCAAGGGTAGACACCATAAGCAAGCCTCAGTTGGATAAGAGAAAATCATCCTCCCTGTGCTTCTAAGGGGACCTCAAAGCCTAAAAGGTGAGAAGCAGAGCAAGACATTCAATCCACTGTCCGGAAACCCACAGCCCCTGTTGATAGTCTTCTATTTGGTCTATTTTTACCCCTTCTATCCATGGAAGCAGAGAATATGATTCAGGTAGTTTCTACAGCTGTTTACCTCTAGTCACTTAAAATGTGTTTTCTGTWGCTCAAAAACTGCAGGAGGCAAAATTCTCCAAAGATAACCAACAATGCCTCAATGGAGTCTTGGCCTGATCCTATCAAACTGGGATCTTTTATCTTTTCCCACCTTTACTGTGCAATTCTTGTCCTCCATACAAGGAAACAYGGTGGCATGCAGCCAGCAGTCTGATCTCAGCCACATCTTTGCACTAACACGTCGTGTCTGAAAACAGGGACTTTTGCCACAAGCTCACCAAGCCCAACTCCTCAGAACCCAAGCAGGAGTGAAGTTTTTTTTTTGTGTCCCCATGCAGGGGCAACCCTAGCCTTCACATCTAGATTTTATCTGCCTTAACACAAGCATCTTGATTGCAMAGGAGCTAGAGGGAATGAATAGAAGCTGCAGGTACTCCACATATGTGGAGAAGGAAAAGAAAAACAGAAGTTTCTTATAATGAATTTAAGAACATACATTTGGACCTGTGGTTGACAATTTTTAGACAATCTGTTGACTGAGAACTGGAAACTGGATTATGAAATGGGAATTGTACAGTTTACTACTTAATTGAGAGACAGTGTGATGCATTTCCAACATCACTCATGCTGGTTCTTCAGATGAAAAACTTCTCCTTTGCCAAAAAAGTATGACCAGGWCACAGCTTAAAACTGACAATAGCTGATTTTAGGTAAACTGATTTTAATATTAGTACATATTTATAGATAAGCATTTTAAAGATCTAAAAAGTTAGGGGCTTGATCACAGGTTCCTGTTACCTCATGTGATGCCAAAATAATTGGTTATTTCAATTAATAGCATGATCATGATGGGAGTGTTTTCTATACTTGTATACTATGTCCATGCCTATTTTCATTTTAAAACAGTCAGAGGAGTGGGGGAGAGGAGTGCAAAAGGCAGAGCACAAATTAACATCTGTGCTTGTGTTTCTAATAGAAACACAGAAGAGGGAGCTAAAGGCTTATGAAGGGAAAAGGTCCTTTGCTGCTTCTTTCATAGGCGTTTTCTTTTCTCTTGGGGGAATAAACCATAGAATTAYTGAATGGTTTGGGATGGGAGGCACCTTAAAGATCATCTAGTTCCAACCTTCCATTGGAGCAGGTTGCTCAGAGTCCCATCCTAGAACATATCCWGRGKTGGGGCATCCRCAATKTCTCTGGACAATCTGTTCCAGTGCCTCACCACCCTCACAGAAAAGAATTTYTTCCTAACATCTAAGTCTCCTCTATTTTAGCTTAAAATCACTCTCCCTTGTCTGCCACTGCTATAAGCAGCCACTTGGCCCCCCACAGTCTGGGCCAATTCCTCTCCTCCATCACAGSTATCTGCCCATGGCCTGAGAGACACTTAGAGAAAACCTTCTGTGATTCCTGGGGCTCCAACACTGCCCTGCACAACAGGTATGAGATCAGAAAGTTCTGATCAGGAAGTTGATGTAGGCCTTATCAAACCCTATCTTTGTCCCTTTAGGCGGCATCAGGTGACAATTTCCCATTTAAATCCAAAGCTCTTCAGCAGAAAACGGTGTAAGCTTCTGTGCCCAGAAGCTTCCTAAGAAAATGGGGACATACAGGAGGAAGCAGCCCCTGGGTACCATGTCAAGCACCCAAATCCATACCTGGGCTGCACCCGAGTGTGCAAACATGACTTGATGCGTGTTACCATACACAATTACATAAATATGTCACAATATGCTGTGGATTCTACGACAGCACTAATCCACACCGGTGTAAACTGAGTGTACTGGAGAACACTGACAGAAGATTCTGTTACAGTCACAGATGACACACTGGAGAGGAACTGCTATGCTTTTTTACCCCAAGGATTTCTGTATTCTTCCTGTGAAATTGGGGGTTACCCTGGTGTGATTTTTGGCTGCAGGCTGGCTGGGCACCTCTGCTGTGCTAGAAGCCTGTTACAGTAGTTTGATAACCCTAGCAGCTCCAGCATATCCCAGAGATTTAAAGGAAACCTATCCATGTCAAAAAGAGATGATACAGTCTGACGAAGCAAGTATTGGGATGTGAAGTCCTGGAAGATGGRGAGGATTAATGAATTAACATCAGGAGGTTTTTATAGAGAGGTGAAAGAGACAACTCTTCTTTTTCCAGACGTAAGTTTGAGACATACATTTCATCCTTCTTTCAACACTCTCAGCATACTGCACATGTACTACTAAAATGAAGAACTACTGAGACATTAACACAAGTAGTAGCACTCATCCTTGAAAAGACAAAATAAAACTGACCTGGATTAGTTTTATTGCCCCACCATCCTCTTTTGAACAGCTATCACAAAACTCTCACCTTCTGCTGGGGAGTTCTAAGTGACACTGACATCCCAGCACACCTGTAACCTCACTGACTCAGTGCAGCAATGGGAAAACAATGGGTGAAGATACTTGAACTCATTTAAATTCATCTCAGAAAAGAGGCCAGGGGACTTGATTTCAGTGCATGAAGTTACTCAAGGGTCTGAATTTTTTATGTCTGTGAACTCTAAATATGCAAGAGATTAAGAGGATACTCGGCTGCTTCTTGACATGGAGGCAAATGTCTGGGACAGCCATGCAATAGCATTTTCTCATGAGCCACTGCAAAAGAAAGACTAGTACAACACAACTTTGCAGAATAAAACCTGAACGTGGCTTTAATCTGCTGAAGAAATATGTTGAAGACAAATGGTGAATATGGCAGATCTGATGAGACCAGTGCCTCCCTCGTACTACAAGCTGTAATATGATAAGAAGGCATCATTTTTTTTTTTTTTTAAATTAGATTATGACTTCAGATCTGATTTTCCTTTCAGTTATATTGTTCTGAAAGGGAACAGCTTTACTGAAGTTCATTAGCTTCCATTCATGCAACTCTGTTGAGAAAGAACCACCGGACTTTACAGATGTGGGCTTGAGAAGGWTGAACCTTTTGAAAGACAGACATGAACACACACATATATATATTTATACACACATGAACAGATGCATTTCACCCACCGATTTCGTCCCCTAGAGAGGAGTTCAGTATTGCACCAGCAGACATAACTACAGCACAGCTCCCAAAGCCATGTGTATACAATTTGCCCAGTGGAATCTGGGGAACGTGCTTTTCCCATCCAAGAGTGGAGAAGGGAGCCTCCTTGCCATCTATTGTTTTCACATTCACTCTTTCTTTCAGCTCACAGAATAGCTGGTCTCCTGTCAACTTGGAGTTTCGCTTCCCCTTGAACCGCACCCCATGTTTATTGGTACTCAAATAATCTTTCATCGCCTTCTGCAGTCGAGGGTTTAGCATCTTGGAAGAAACATCCCCTTTCCAAAGCTTGTAAAGAAAGGATTTCGACATTGTGGAATACAGCCCATCCCAGTCATCAGATCCATCAAGCATCTGGCTTCTTCTATGCTTTGTGCTCCTTCTCCTCATTCTTCTATGATGGCTCCAGTTGTGCTGTAAAGTATTTACTTTTGGATTATTCACATCAGCTGAAATGAATTTTTCTATCTCTTGAAAGTGGTTGTGTGACTGAGGCTGACCAGCAGCAAATAAATAATCATCATTCACTTGGTAGAAAGCACTTTTTGATTTTCTTCTTGACTGGGATGTAAGAAACTCTTCTTCATTTCTAAAGGCATCTTCCAATACAGTCCATTTCTTAGAATTTCCAGTCCCCGATTTAAAAGTACCCAGGAGATCTTCGTTAAGAAGTACCTCATTCCCATCAATGGTTTCAGAGAATGATGGGTCATGAATGGCTCCCATGATTACTCTCTGCTTGCCCTGAAGCGGCAAAAGTCTCTTCGTTTCAATGTAAGAAAAGGAACTTGGAACTGGTTCAGCAGTGTTGCTATCTGTGAAATAGATGAATATCACCAGGAAAAGCAGACCCCATGCAAAGATACCAAAGAGCATGAGTTGTTTCCATTGYTTCAAGTTAGGTTTCATGGCAATGCCTTTACCAGCTCCTCTGCGCCTTGAAGTACTGGTGAACGAAAATGAAACCTGTAAACAAACATCAAATACTATTAAAAATTGTCCTAAAAATAGATGCAATTCAGAAGTATCTCAACACATATTGATAGACTGTGCAGAATTAATCTCCAAGCAGTAGCACAGGGAATTCAGTAGCAGAAACAGAACTCCAGAGCCTRCAGACACTGCAGGAGTGACACGCTTTTGCTGTAACCACACCGTGACAGCTGCGAGCTGCAAAAGAAGCTGGTGGCCAGTTTCTACAGTAACACTGGATGCTGCCTTCAGGGAGATCATGTGCCTGCCTGCTGCTGCTATACCGAGCATAGCATTAGGAGAGCAAAAGCAAAACCCATGTGCGGCTGCATGCTCAGTGGGAGCAATACTAGCTGTCTTCCCTTTACCACTGCAAATCCTTACACAGGGGAACTGTGAGCAAGCCTATCTCCAAAGGGACCAGGCAGGGAGCACAAACTCTAAACTGCAGCCCTCCTCTGCCCATGTGCACATCATCAGGGGATGCAGGGGAGAGCATCACACGAGTGGGTCAGAGAGGAACCTCTTTCTCAGCTGGTATCAACAGGCAYAGCACCAGCGGCTACATCATTTGTTGCCCAGTACCAGACCCAAGTGAGAATGACTTCTGTACCTCTGCTAGGGATGCTGCATGCACACTGAGGAGGCACAAAGGAGTTGTGAACGTCAAGGCGTCAGGGGTTTTGTATTTTCCAAAAAGGAGAATGGGTGGCACAACTATCTGAGCACATTCTTTTAGGGTAAGATAGAGATTTACATAAAGGGAGTGGGTAGAGAATGTGAGACCTAGACCTGGAAATATGTGCCCKACTAATACCTGGGGGTTTTGGACAGCTTGTGCATTAGTGGAGGGACGCGTGGTCCAAATGAAACAAAGTCTGACTGAGGGGGCTGTGTTCCAAGGAAAATACATAACACATTGCTAGACCATCGAGCACACTATGCCCTCACACGAACTCACTTGCTTAATCAAGTGGTGTGAATATCAGTTACAAGCTGAGTGCAGCAAATCCAGCCCTCCCCATCACAAGCCGTACCATTTACCTCCCCACACCACAGTCATCATCAGCCTCAGTTGATACACTGCAGTGTAACTCAGTGTACTAATTAGTGACAGATCACTTACCTGACCTGAATTAAAAATAAGCCAAGCCCCTTCTTCTGGACTTTTCTTTCTAAGCCACTTGTTTCAATGACCACTTAATGGCGGGACTTAAGAGCCACTTGTAGCAGGCAGCCCTGATCAGCAAAAAGGAATGGGAGCAGGGGCAGGCTGGGATTTTATTGCCAGTCTGTGCCTCAGGAGCCACCTCCTCACCACATCACATCACATCACATCACATCACATCACATCACATCCCATCACATCACATCCCATCACATCCCATCCGAGCAGCACACACAGCGTACGTGCCTATGATAACACACTGCCTGCTCACACTGGCCATCAGGAGGGACCCAAACCACAGTCCCACACACTATCACCTTTCTGCAAGCTGCTGAAGCACATCAAAGCTGAGTGCAAGGATTGAACCGAAGCTGTAACTAAGGCTGTGTTTTCACATCAAAAAGAACCCAGCAGTAACACCACTCTAAGATGTTCTCTGTCCCTCATTCCTGCACTGTGCCTCTGCTGCTGCCAACACCCCCGTGTATGGAACTCATACAGCAGCGGAAATACAGGTTAGACACTTTTTTTTAGTTTGGTTGGGGTTTTTTTAAACTGGGTCAGCCCCTTTATCTGCTTCAGTGCGGTCACACGTGCAGTTGTTTCAGCACAAATGGGGAAATCGCCAACCACAAGGCAGAGGCGAGAACAAACCGCAGGTGGTATTAGCAGAGATACTTCAGTCTGGCATTTCTGCTGACCTCCTGAGAATGTGAGACCGCACTATTACGTTTCCAAACACAGTCTATTTGAATGATCTAGAAGAAGCCTAGAACATCAGACAAAGACAGCTGACTTTGGGACTCAAGGCAGTATCCAAACAGAGAGAGGATTCATATAGTTACACTTGGCTGACCAAACTTCTAATACACTGAAAAAAAAAAACATGACTGTGATAACCCAGTGCTCCACATACATTTGGCTTGGCTCACACAAACCACATGGAAGAAAGCTATTACTCCAACTGACCCATTTCCTACCTGCACTCTGCTACTGCAAGATTGCTCTCTGCAGTACCTCGACACTCCCACTCCTTCCAATTTTAAATCACTGCAGGTGATGTCCTGTGGGAGTTGCCTTACAGTATATGGCTGTTGTGCAAGTTAGGTCTACCCTGAAGTTATTGCAACCTGCACACTCATCAGTGTTCAGATGGTTCACATTTTTAAATCAGCATTCTTCACCCATCTGAACTGCTTTCATCTCTTTTTATCATTTTCCCTGATGTGTTTCCCCAGCACTTTTCAACACGTGGCTGCCAAACCACTGTGTAAGTTAGTCTTTGCTCAGTCAGATGTTTCTCCTGCTGAATATACATTTCTTACAGGATCTGCAATGGAAGCAACTTGCATGATCTTTTTAACAGATAAGCTTGCAGGAAGTCAAAGTTATAAAGGAAGAGGTCACTAATATTTTCCACTGAGTCACGTAGCAAGTCCAGACACGATTTAAAGATAATCTGTAATAAAATCTTACCACATTCTCATTTCCCTCTCCTGCCCCAAGTTTTGTTGTATCTTAAAGYGAGAAGTTGGTAAGAAATAGAAAGGTTTAGCCTTAATTCAGATGTGAGACTACAAAAATTTCCAATTGTCTGTGACTGCGTGTGTTTGGCACAGCCTGACTGCCTCAGTATAAAAATTAGTCAAGACTCCTCAGTATTCAGGTTACAATMTGAAAAAGGACTGAGAATCATCATTAATTATTTTTTAATTGAAGCAAACTAATATCTGACACTCCCCCCAAGCCYCCCACAACACTTTATGTCATGAAAGCACACTCATCTTGCTCAGCATGCACACATAAGCATGCTTATGATTATCTCCTTTGTGCAGCAAAAAAACACCCACATAAAACAAAAAAACAGCACGCAACGGTATATTTGTCAACACTGCAAGCAAAAGGAGAGGCACCAGGGAGAATAAATCCAAAAACTTTACACATTAACTACTGCAGAAGCTTATCTGCAATTCCTCGTTTTGAGTGGGGCCTCAGAAAGGATACYCAAATCTCTTGAAGACTGGAGCTATGCAGGCAAATCTCTGCACTGCTTTAATGTTTTTTGCTCACAAGAAATGCCTTGTCCTCCAGCAGTACAGCTGAGCTGGAAGCAAATTCAAGGTCATTACTGTATTAGTTGCAAGAGAAGCTATACAACCTCACAGGATCTTGTGTGTGTAGAAAGCTGCACTAAGTTCAGAGAAATATCGGTTTATCTTATCTCCCTTTACACTAAACATCCAGTCCTCTCCCCCTCAGCCCTTGCAGTTCTTACATCTCRCAGTCCCTGGCTTTGAAAATGTTTGAGGAGAGGGCAGCCCTTTTGCATGCTCCCCACCACCCTCCTGCTGGCACCAGACCCCTCTGCTGCTCACGGGGGGATCTTCCTCAGCACCATCTGGGGGTGCACTTGGATTCGTGCCCTGGCCTGCCTTCAGCAGCACATCCCAATCACARAGAGAAAAACATTTGTGAAGGAAACCAGAAATGACAATTGCAATGAATTACACTGGCTAAATAAACAAAAACAGGTGGTTTCAAGGGTGTAATTAATTACTGAAGTCCACTGGATGCTTCAGGAATAAGCTTCCATCTCTTTTATCTATGCCCAACATACTTCTTTCAAACTGTTAAAGCAATTCTAAACAAGTTTTTGAATTATCATCAGGGTTTCTCATTGTCTCCAACTTCACCCCCCTGCCTTAATAATCCTCCCTACCCACAGACTGCAGGAGTCAAAGCTGCTGCTGAGGAGGATGAGGGGAATAAGTCTACCCCTGAGGAAAACACCCGAGACTTAACCCAACCCAGCTTCCTCTTCAGCAGAAGTGATAAGCCTGTTTGCCCCTGAGGCTGAAGACCTCATTTTCCTACATATCTCCTTTCTGATGGGCTCTTTCAATCATTAACTGATTTAAGTTCCAACTAACATATGGAGAACGGCTTTTTTTCCTTTCCCAGTCTGATCCTTCACACAAAAGCCCTGGAAAACATGAGGCAAGGCACAAACAAGTGAAGTGGGCAGAAAGGGAAGACTTACTTATTTGCTTAATAAAGGTATTAGCAGCAGCTATAAAAAAGAAAGGCAAACCCTAATGGTATCTTTGAGGCTTCCCTGAAAATAAAGGCAATTTCACAGTGGAAATTAAAGGCTGATTTTTCAGAGGTGGCACCCACTTGTGGGAAATTTCATTTTGCCACGTTAAGATGCAAGAAACCAGAGTTTTCCCTCTATAAAGCCCATTGTTTTGCAACAAGGAGCACTTTTCATTTTTCTAAAGTGGGCCTCCTGACTACTTCTTAAATGAGAAGAGATGGATAAGGGAGATTTTTTTAATTCCATTGAAGCATTCCTTCCTTTCAACACTGTCTATTGTTAAAATTAATTTGTACAGACCCTGGCAGCTCAGAGGTCAGGATGGTTCAAGTTGATGTGCTAAGATGTGCACTATTATGTTAAATAGGGTTTTTCTTGGCTGCAGCTTTGCAGGGAAGGTCACCACAGGGTTATTTGGGGTAGCAAACGTTAGCTGTGGGCAACCATTCCCAAAGGGCTGAGAATCACACCAAGGTTTATTTGATGCAAAGCTTAGGTGGYCTGAACAGATAGCAAATGCTCCATTCGTTTTCTTCATCTCTTAGTCAGCTAATTCCAGAGTATTAAGAAACCTCTGGCATAGGGCAGGACAGCTTGAGGCTGCATTTCCAGGGAGCGAATACACTCAGCCTCTCATGTGGGAAGTGCCAAATTGGTTTCAGTGTTATCACATCATTTCTGTGGTGGAAGCCATACAGTAAGCAGCAACAGACAGGCAAGCCCGTGGGGAGTGGTGACTGCCAAAATATGTATATTGGTCCATGGATGGTCTGGGCATTTGTCTCATTGGCTGTGATTAGGCCTCCTAATTAATGAATCTCTTCTGGACAACTTCCTTGTTAGTCCCCATAAATCTGGCTCTTTCCTTTAACATTATTCAGAGCAGTCAAGCTGCATTCAGTATTTTTTTTGTGGCAGCCTAAGACACTGTCTTCTGAAATAAAGAAAAAAACATCCAAAGAAATCTGAAGTAGGATTTTTTTTTCCAATATTGCCTTTTAAACCTATGTTTAATTATCTACTTAGAGAAAATTCCTTGGGAGTTTTCAACAACAATATTGCTGACCTGAAACACTATTAAACGTGAGCCAGGTGTCCCAAGACAGAGCATTTGGAAAGCACAGCCTCARATTCTTGAGGATGCAGGCAGGCAGTGTGCCTGTTCTTAGGTCCTCTGATAAAACCTAGGATTTCAAGTCAAAGGGGGTGGGAGTGAAGCTACTATTTTTTTTTAATTTATTTTTACTAATGACCCATTTCCAGGAGCTTAGGCTGTAAGAAAATTACCAAATATAGTGAAACTTGCAGTAAAACTCACTCAAGCTGGCAACCCGGCAGCTGGAGAAATGCTCAGTGGGGTTTCTGCCAAGGAGCGTGTCCTAGATTATTCTGTAGGAGCATGGGGGCTGAGATCTATCAGTCTCTGGGGCTCAGTAGAAGGTCAGAGTTATCTTCCACACCTCTGATATCYGGTCTCCATGCTCCATCATCAAATTCAAGCTTCCTGGCAGTGAAGCCAGCTCTCACCTTCCCACAGCCCACAGACCACATACAGGTTGTCCAAGTGTGGGCTGACAGGAGSGAATAAAAATAGCCACAGCAGCCCTTAGCCTTCGCATGCAGACCTTCCCACCGCCAGTGGGAGTGTTAAACACGGCCACAGTGGTCAGGGAGAGCCTGCTTTTCCACCTGGCAGCTCAGCCTCCACCTACCCAAGCTGCAGCAGCTTTTCTCMGGAGCCAGGAGAGCAGCTCTCACTCTGACATGCCCTGAGATTCACCACTCAGGCCACGATTTCCTCACAAATTTCAGGTCAGGGGAGACAACTGAACTTCTTTGGCTTTTTCAGACTGGTTATGAGCTGACCACAGTCTTGTTATTCGAACTGAGGGCTTCGAAAGAAATGCACTACATACCACTTCACGTGAAATTCAGTGCAACTCCAGTGTAAATCACAAACTACAAAGGTGCAGAAGTGCCACACAGTTGTGTGAAGACAAGCAATTTTCACAACATAACTCAAATCACCCCCCAGCCTCTCCAGGAGCCCCTCACACAGCCATGTACTACCTGCACTTCCTTATCTACTTCTGATCCCTTTTTTGCCGTTTGCTCTTGCCACACCTTTGCTGTGTCCTACTCCTCTTCACAGCAAGATGCAAAGGTTCAAGGCTGTTTCAAATTGCTGCAAATGACAGCAGAGCTTGGTTCCACCATGGGACATGGGTGCAGAAAATGCCACGTTGGTCATAGCCCCTAGTATTCCCTCACACAGAGTAAAGAAGTTGATGAAACATCTTTACTGCCCTTGCAGATCTACCAGCTCAGTGTTCTGGCTGGGTTTTGGTCATATTATAGCTGCCACAACCCTGTTTCTTGATTCAAACAGCAGGGAAAAAAAATCCACTCGTATCTACATCAGTATAAAACCACTGCAAATATCCAAAGAGAACAGTTCAAGTCACTTTTCCAAAGGGAAATTCAGCATGCCACTGCATAGTCTTGGAGGGATGCAGGTTTGCACAAACACCACCCCAGCTGGCTCCACTCTCACACCTCTGCAGACCAAACCACAGAGCTGCAAGTGGATTTTCTGTGCTACTTTTGTGCAGCTCTCCTCCCTCACACAAACTGCAGAGGAACTGCAGCTGCTCCCAGGGGATCTGATCCCCATTAAGGTCCTAGGAAGCCAAATGCCGTGCAGACTGAAGCATCAAGCTGGCTGGAGAAAAAAGCCAGGTGCAGAAAAAAGGTGACCAGACTGATGGCCATCACTTATGGCGCATCCTCCACTCATACATAACCACCTTATTAAGGTATTTAGTTTTATTGCTGCAGTGAGGTCAATGAGGAGGAAGTGACTCGTACACCAACACAGGGAGGAAGAAGCAAGGGCTGGGGGAGGCTGGGGCACTGGGCCAGGAGAGAAGGAAGCCTGGCTGCATGGAGGGCAGGAAGGYAGAGACTGAAAATAAACTACACCCATGGTGCCAGTGGAGGAGCAAAACAACACCTGCCAGAGGCAGCGACACCTCAGCACCACRGAGATGAGAACTGGAAGCAAAAACTTCCTTCCACCAGAATGATCACATTGCTTCCCTTTGGGGAAGCACCGTGAGAGCCTTGCTGCTGCTGAGGGAAGGTTCTGGATGTGAGCATCCTACCCTGCTCCCCCCAAGATGGGAAAGAAGGCTGGGTGAGCATCAGGACCCACGCTGCGTCTTTCCCCCTCATTCTGGACAGCCAGTCCCAGGTCAATGYGCTGCTTCCTGGGAAAGGGGATCCTGGAGCAGTGACCCTGCTCCTTGCAGGTGGAGCACAGCCCGAGCACCAGGGCACTTTCAGACTGAGCTTTGCAGTGGATCAGCACCTTAAAGAGTTTCCCCCGTGAATGTTACTTTACACTCCATGTGCAGGGATGCTCCAAAATAAAGGCACAGATGGTGCCTGAGGACACTCAACACAAGCAGGAGTTTATGCCCATCTTCAGCAAAGCCTGGCTTTCTGTGGGACTTACTATGACCCACCCATAAAATAAGGTTTTAATCCCCTTCCCCCCTGCAAAAGCAGAGTTCGGGAGCAGCCTGTGCTTACGTTCTGTTTTCATGTGTAACTGAATATGATGGCAGGAAACTCTTAATGCCCCAAAACAAGACAGAGAGGCRCAGAGAAATGGATAATACTACTCAGTGTCTAATAAAACAGAAGAAAAAAATATCCAGCCAACACACATAACTGTATTTGGTTCCCCTCCCTCTTTTTAAGGGACAGCTTTTGATACTGTACTTGCAAAAACACATAATTCAAAAAAGGAAGGAAGTGCTTTGAGGGTTTTTATTTAAAGCTTGACAGGATAAACGAATCACAGTCTCATTAAATCACACAAATCTCAGGCTGCACACAAGACTAAACCACGAGAAATAGGACATTACAAATCCTCATGCAGTTCTACACTTCCAGCACAACAGCTCATTTTATTTCTGCTCTTGGCAAGGTTAGAATAAAAGGCTTCTTTTCTTTGCTCCATAAATGTTTTTAGATGCTATATTACTTGAACTTAACACAGCAGTAATTGCACTGAAAAAAGGGCAATCTGAATCGCTTCCTTAAAGAAGGAAACATTTATACTAACACACACATGAACAGAGAGTGCAGTTACAAAAGATCTGTTTCGATACCATCACAAAAAACTTGACCAAATTCACTAACTCTTCCAGGCAGAAGAGATTAGAGAATTTTGATCTTCCACTATAAAGCAACAACGTTTTTGAGAAATACTTATTATCCACATGTCTACATAGCAGAATATTTTACATCTGCCAAGTATGTTCTTACTGTATGTTTCTAACACTGTAGGCACTGTTTTGCTTTCCTTTTAATTACTAACTTCTTTACTAGACTCCAATTTGTCTTCTTACATTTATTCCAGAAAGGAAGCAACTCAGCCCTTGTTTAAAAACTTGAATGCAGAACAACATTAAACAAATTGTTCCTTATTTCTCAGCTCTATCACAGTGCCAACTCCTATTTGTTTATGTTAGCAAAGTAATTGTAGGAGGATATTTACCAAATGTTCATTGTTAATATCTCATTTCTATAATATACTCATATATATATGTACAAACAATATGCCTTCTATGTACTTATTCACCGTAGTCTAAAAGCTTGAATGAAAAGTTTCACCCTGGAAGAAGGCTTGCCAAGCTGAAGGATGAAGTCAGTTTAGCCCTTGTTACATTATAATCTAAAAATGAAATTTCCTGGAGTGAAACAATTCTCCCTCTTTTTTCGTATATTTTAATACTTAACATGACTATGCTGATAATAAGCCAACCTACACTAGCTGGGATATTTTGGTTGGCTTCATAAAGCAAAAAGAAATTATATTAGTATTTTTCCCCCYTTCCTTTCTTTCCCTCTCCATTCTGGCACTGTTTTATGCATGGCCATGCGCAAAATTAGTTTAAACTATGACTAGATCAACAGAAATCTCTTGTGTGGAGAATACAGCTGTTTGTAACCTGACATGAACCACCAGAACCTGAATCCCAGCTGTCTGGGAATTCTGCAGAGAACCAGGATCTCTAACAGCTACCAACATGAAGCTGGTATGAGCAATAGTGGCTGGGGGGTTTTCCCTTTGTCAATCATTGATGCCCACATGCAGCACACAGGTTTTTTCTACCAGCACTTGCCACTGACTCCCTACAAATACAACTGACTTTACAAGGTGGAAGGCAGCAGAAAAAACATTAGGGCTTCTGAAACGCCAGCACGATTAAAACAGTGAGAAACCAAGGTAAGTGAGAAGCAAGACAGAGCTGGCTAGCTCCCAGGATTATTTGTGTTAGTTGCTTTTGTTRTAAAAGTTGGAAGGATGGTATAAGATTGAGACCATCCTCACTGGATGTAGCTGTGGAATTACCATTTGGTAATTTTCACCATCATAAGAGACAAAAAAACCTAAACCCTTGTATTTTGAGATCTAAAGGCYACTACAGATGAATCTGTGAAAGAGCAAATACTTTCCAATATACTGGGCAGAGTTTGTTTTTGTRCCTTTATCTCTAGAGTAGTCTCAATTTAAACCCTGACTTTGAAACCTGAAGCTAACCAGTATAGCTGTAATATATTCCCTTCATTCAATTGTTCAACAGGTAGGATTATAAAAATTTTCATTAAAATATTTCTTAGTATTTCACATGCTGGATATGCTTTTCTCGGTTTTCAGCCAACAGCAAGGCCTTTGAAATATCACTGATTTCATTAAAAAGTTCTCCTTCTAAGACAGCCTTTAAGTAGCCAAGTCCCCTGCCCGTCTTTTGCACACTGATTAGAAGATGTAGAGGCATCTGCTAAAAAGGTGTCAATGAAGCACATTCTCTTGCCCAGCACAGAGCACAGCCATATGCCTGAAAATCTCTCCCCTCCCCTCCCAATTCACTGCCCTAAATCAATCAGAAGGTTTTCTCTGCCAACATGGAAAGACACTGTTCTGAAAAAGAAATCTTTGTTTTAACATACACCCAATCCTGTCAAACACATTTTGGTGATGGGGTTTAGCTTTCCTTCAATCCCATTCAGCCACTGAATAAATGGGGGAAAAAGACTAGTCTAGTCTAAAAACTAATGCTTAGTGTTCATAGCAGTTTCAGGATTCTTGTTTTTACTTCCAGATTTACATCTATACTTCTAGTCAGCACATTAGTAGAGATGTTTTACTAACAGTTAAAACTTCTATAGCAGATACAGACWATGCTACACAGGATGACTGCAAGCAAAGCAAAATTTTCTACTTTCATCAGGCTGGATTGTTGGATTTTTAAAATGTTGGAGAAAAATGCATTGAAGTTCATACTAAAGATGGGTATAAAAATGCAAATAGATATATTAGCAGCAATCGTAAATGATGTCAAGCAGTGACAAGACTCTTGTTCTGGTGTTCAGCTGTGCTCARTCTACTCCAAACTCTTTCAAATTTTTCAGCATCTATGCAAAACATTCTGTTGTGCTTGCTGTGCTCTAGTAAAAGAGTAAAATTCTTGTGAATTCTGTATTTGGACATGAGGCAGTACAGTGAGGTGCTGTTAATTGACCTGGCAGGTAGGAAATTCCCTACCATGGCAGGTAGGAAACCTGCCACTGGTAGTAAACCTATCAGTCACCAAACCCGGTCTGGTGAATTGATTAAACCAAATTTACCACTCAAATATTGCAGGAAGAATCCTATATGGGAACAGCTTATATGTTTTAAATCACTTTAATGTGTTGTGTAAGTTCATGGTACTTCCAGTAACTGTGGTGAATTTTATTATATAAACCCTCCAAATATRAAACCTAACATCACATCTAACAGACCCTGGAGGGTCATGAGAGACACCAGGTTATTCCCAGGGAGTAATGGCACAGCCCTATGTGTTCCCCTTACCCCATCTGTGCATTGATGCAAAGCTAYAGGAGAATTCTGTAGCACCTCACAATCCTGAAGTGACATTTAAGTAGAGGGATATAAAGATTTTAAGATGAATTTGTGAGCAGCTGTTGACCAGTCTACTTACAAACCACATTTATTCAAACATATCTTGTATCTCAAATTCTGCTTTTCCACTAAAAGAGCCCAAATCTGTGAACAGTAACAGCCACATAAGCTGGGGTTTTTTACTTCAACATAAGAAAATGAGCACCACTGAGCTTTTCTTAAACAAGCAGGCAGACAATATGTTATGCCCTACAAGAARCAAAAGCAATATTGTTTAAAGTTACCTGGGGAGGAGTGAGCACCCACAGACCTGAGGTTCAGCTCTGGACCCAGAACCACACTGACAGCATTAGCACACAAACAAGATCTCACTGCAAGTCAGAACCTGCATATTGTCACAATTTCTTTTAAAGATACTGTGCTATTACAGATTTTCCTCTCCTTTAACTGCTTTTTCAGTTTCTAAATCTATTCAGATTGCTCCAAAATTATTAACAGTGAACTAATTTATGATGAAATGGACTTATCATTCTAACTAGAGATAATTTTTTTAAGCTTTAATTGTTCAGATTTGATACAGCTCTTTAAGAATCCCGTCCAATGTGCTTTCACAAATCTCAATGGATAATATTTATCTGACTTATTTACTAATTACTTCTAAATTACAAGTGTCCCTCAGGTCTGAATAATTTTTGATGAAAGAACGAGCAGACTTTTATACCATGAGGGAAGAGAAATTAGAAGAATTTGTGTGGTTCAGATCAGGCTAATGGAAAGTTTGATTTTTTAAAGTGTTTTCTAACTTTATCACCACATGCAGTTAACAATTTGTATCTGTTAAGTCTTCTATGCAATTGCCATGTCTAGATCTCCTAGAGGTTTTATAGTAAAAGGAGCTAATCATTAAAAGCTATGGCARAAGCAGTATTCCAGACTGCAGATACTGTAAATGTCACAGTCTCCATAAAGAAACTGAGCATGGACAAGCACATGAGGAATAATCACATATTTTCAAGACACTTAAACAGAACATGCCCAAGGGCACAYTGCAGAGGAGCCCATGTTTCTATCAGTAGGTAACGTTTTCCAGGAGCTGCAGAATCCACGTTTATGTGAATYCTAATATATCACTTTTCTGCCAGGCATACTGTTGTACAAAACAGGCACATTGGTGTCTTTAGTTTAAAATCAATTTCACTTGGCTTAGGCATCAGAGAATCAGGGAAAAAATAGACTTTTAGTACATGACATTAACTTCCTAAAAGCACTATCTTTCTTGGAAAATGTAATATAATAAATACCTAATGTATTCTATGCACTTTCTSTATTGCTACTATTTCTCCAGCATTTCAGCCAGTGACTGATAACTCCAGATTACAGTTGTGTGTCCTGTGGTGTCACCATGTCACTATAATCACCCCTTGGTTTCCAAAACTTCAGAAGCAGTGCCTCTATTCTGAACTGTCTCCAAGACCTATGAACAAGTCACATTGCTGGAAGTCTTGACCCAATTTGTCTTTCTCTTGAYGACACTTTTATCTAGCATGCCTGTTTCCAAGTCACTTGACATTTTCCCTAAGTACTTTTCATACATGAGACTTGCAACTGTCTTCTTTTGTAATCTCACTTTAGATGGATGGAAAAAAATGTGAGGAATCTTTGGCTTAAAAAGATATTGCATTTCAAAGAGCAAAATCGTAACTTTTTTGTTTAGCAATTCCGAATGAAACATTCAATTTCAGTTTATATCCCTAAACCACAGTGGAACTGATGTGGCATTGAATTTTGCTTTCTGAGAAACTTGGGCAGTAGGGTAATGAGGAACTCTCTTGTTGCTCTGCTGTTACTGACCACAATTCTGCTTTATAACCAACTCCAAACAATTGAGGTGAAAYATCACATACAAAGAGGCTGAATTAAATTCAGTGGTAAAGTAAGGAAGACTTCACACTCTATCACAGATACTTAACAGGGTAAATTCAGCACTCTGTTTTGAGTCACAAAACACAAGCAGTGCCATCTAACAGCTTTCTCACCCTTGCACAGTTGTATTGTTGTCTGGCTCTTAACATTCCCGCCTCATTTACTTAAAATGTTAAAAGCTAGTAAATAAGGAACTAACATCAAGGATTTAACGGGGTATTTTAATTTTTTTTTAAGTGTTATACTTTTAACACTATTCTTTAGAAAATAAATCAGAAAATTCAGAAACAGGGTTAAAGCGTCTCAATGAAAAAGCAAACTGCTGTAGGAAGATGCCTTTACTTTCTCGAGCTGGATCAGATGTCTATCTTAGCCATGCYGAATTTCTCAGCAGTCAAGGCTATGAATTACTATTGGCTGCTTGACTGATTAACCACGGTGCTGGTATGCCTGCGASCTTCCAAACACAGCAGGGTTATTGCAGCAGTAGACAATACTATAATATTGCAGTATTACAGCCTTTGCAGTTTTCTATTCCTTCTCTCAGCTTGTGCAATGGGCTTATGGGACTCCTTGGAAACTTTCATCTAGGAGCATGGGATGGAGTAGCACCACCCAAAGAATTCTCAGGGCACTTTCTACTGCAACTAGTAATTGTTTTGCAAAAATAAAGAGCCTAGTGTCATACAGGACAGAAGCAAAGTTGCACATACACAGTGTGCTCTACTCAGTGCTCCTGTCCCTGTTTATCTCATGATCACCTTGCAAGAGCAATAAACATTCTTGACACTGTAAGACTTAATTCTGTGGTTCAGGAGTTTTCAGTATGGTGTGTCTCCCKCTTGAAGCTTTTGCAGATTGTGGTGGTATATCTGATCACTGGTTTAAGTAGCTGTGATCACATTACCTGCACCCTGCACCCCTCTCAGTGGTTGACTATATAGAGGCACATTGATTTTTAGCTGACTCTGYTGGTCTTTTCAGTGCTCCTAATAATAAAAAGCCTGAGCAAATAGAAAACCTACTGATCGGTATTTTACACAGACACCCTTTTTCAGGAATGAACCCATAATAAACTACTGTAATTTTTAAGGGATTTAATTTTTGGTGTGGGGTGTGTTAGGCAAGAAGCAGGAATGCCCCTCTGCTGCAGCAGCTGRTCAGTAGCAGTAGAGATGACAAACAGGACAAAGACTGGCCTTGCACAGGCGCAGAGAGCATGTCCTGGACTCATCGATGAACGGTTCGGCAGGTGTGGAGTGATCCTGCCGAAAACACAGCCCTACCAAACACCAATGCACAGCACCCTCTCTTCAGGAGCAGCACCTCCTGACTTCTGCCAAGTCTCTCCTGGGGCTTTATAACTTAAGCTCCAGAAAGAAAAATACAGACAAGCAGTGACTTCAAACACTCTCAGCCCCTGCCTCAGGGTAAGGGCTTATTCCAGCCTGACATCTGTTCCAGCTCTGCTTGCTCTGTCTATAAACTGGCTTAGTCAAACTAATTCAATTTCAATTCTTGAAATACAGCATATTTAGAGACCTTTGCTCATTTGCCTCCATCTAACAATAGCGAGTATCTGCAATGGCATGCTGTGGTCTTGCCAACATCCAGAAAACAGCACTCAGAGCAGAGGAAAGGGCTAGGGCACAACCARGTCCCACCCCGGTACTGAAGTCACTGCTAAGGTGCCTCTAACTAGAGAAATWAAGGGCACTTCCCACAAACATTTTCTCTCTATATTCTAATGCCTATCTGAAATCTTGCAATTTTGGAAGCTAAGACATTTCAGCCTACAGATACTTAGACCCGATGAAGAGCAGCTCAAAAGCACTCATGGAAAATACTGATCCCCRTCTTAAGCCATTGCCACCTTCACAGCTTTTCATAGCAGGAGCTGCCACTAGAGAAACCCTAAATGCCAAGCTGGCCATCAGTCAGAAATATTTTTTGCCTGGAGGTGAGAGTATAACTAGGCCAACAGAGACACACTCTTCTACCAAGCAGAGAGGGAAAAGTTGTACTAAAGAGTGATCTCTCAAACCAGACACTCCAAAAAGCTCTCAGGGATAATATGGTGGGAGTGGGACTCCAAGTGCAAATCCTTCTCCAGCATTTATAGGGCTAATGCTTCTGCCTTACCTCTGCCTATAGCCAGCCATGCACACTTTGGCTCTGAGTATACTGCTCTGAATTCATCCTCTAAAAAAAAAAAGAAATCTGAAATAAACAGAAAAAATAAAATCAGTCTGAACAAGCATTGAACAATTACAATGGAATGAATACAAACTATGAAGAAATATTTCTATATGAGAGATTAGCTTTCTATAACAAACTCTGGTTTTAACCTTCATAACGTCAATAAAGTAAAACCCAGTCACATGAAATTTCAGAGTCATGGTCTCGTGCCAAGGAAAGCTCCTCTGGAAAGTTTGAGGTAGATCGGCCAAGGCATCTTGAAGATATGAGAGTTCCTGAAAAGTGAGGTGTTCTCCATTTCTTGGACTGTTCCCTAATTTTTTTTGGCTCACCATAACTTAAAAATGGTTGGCTTAGACATTCCAAATTTGCTTGGCTACTACTGGTGCCTTTGACTAGTTGCAGGCTATTTTATTACTAAATGTGGGTTTGTGCAAATTCTGAGCGCTGCAGTTGTTAACACCACATGTTGGCTTGTGCACGCCGCAGGCAAGCCAGCCTGGCCACTGCAGGCTCCTCAGGCACCTCATCAGCAAGCCCAGGACCCTTCCCKCAGGTCCAGCTGGGTGTAAGAACTTGGCTGGACTTTACAGACTCCATGGGGAGACATTCTGTCAGGCTGGAGGGGAATGGTGCCGGGGTGCTTGCAGGCCTTGCCAGTACCAAAGTGCCTCTTGGAAGGGTAAGCACACACCAAACACAGATGGTTTCTTTCCCTGACTTATTGTAGTCCTCTTCCTACTCCTTCAACCCACACTTGCCCTTACTCCCTGAGGAACCCCAGAAATGTTCTCAGTGAACATCCACAAAACTCCCGAGTACCCTCTCCCTCCGTGGATTACTGATCCAATGTATTTTCCATTTCCATTGTGATTGCAAAATCTGTGCTGGAATCTGAGTGCTTCTACTGCACCAGATTCCCTCTCTCTGCTCCACTCTGGGTCTCCAAGCCCTCTCCTAGACTAGGAGCCTCATACACATAGACACAACACAGGGCATTACACTTCAGAACAGGAACACCCTGGGGGAAGATTGCAGCCCTCAAGAAGCAAATTTTCTCCCCTGAACAGACTTCTAATTTGTTTGATGAACCCTGGAGAGACTATGGGTAAGGAATTCATTCCTGATGGGGACTGTTCCGTTCGAGATCTTGATTTTGATAACAGATACTATGGCAACCACATGTATCACTTGACACAGCTTTCAGAATGGTCAACTACTTTAAACAATTCTCCTTAATCTTTGGTATTTCCTTTGACAATGACCTGCTAGCTCATCAGGAAAACAAGCAGGGCGCAGCTGACTAGTGGTGGGAAACATTAGGCCATTAAAACACTTCTGGGTGAAGTGTGTTTCTACATGGAAACTGTTACAAAGAGACCTATTCTGTTAGAGATGCACACATGCATGACTCCCATTCACAGGAGCTACCCGAGTGGATCAAAATAAAAGAGGCTCGAAAGTGCCTACACTTATCAAACSCTGATCCCACACAGAAAGCGCCTTTTAACAATGACATATCCTTTGACCTTCTGCATCTTACTCTTGCTCTTCAGAAATAAAACACTTTACAATGAYCATCTCATCTATATTAAAACCCAAAACTGGTACTACATYCCCCCCCCYMMMMMMAAATTCCATAAAATAGAAATTATCGACCTAACAGTAAGAACCAAAGTTTTTGCCACACTTCTTATTCACTTGAAGATTTATCAGAGCTCTTTTACTTGTACCAACTTCAAGTATCTGTTCCGTCACCTTTAAAATGCAGATAATTAAATGAGAGATATGCACTTCCAAGAGAGACCACACAACACTCAATCAAGTTTTACAAAATACACAGCCCTGTGTTAGGTCGGCACAAACCTGCAGAGCACCAAGAAAAAGCCACAGGGAAAGGATTTTTCTCAGTCTCCCCCAGAGCTCCTGCCTCCCCTGCCCTTTGGGAAGGGTGYTTCCCAGCTCCAGCCCGCCTGCCGCCGTGTGAGCTAATGAAAAGAGCATGAGGAGGATCTGCAGGCACTTTCCTCCCCCTCCCAATCCACAAAGGGCGAGTCACAGTCTGACCCGAACTTAGCACTCAGGCTGTAAACTTACTTAACACTTGTAGAAGAATTTATTYTTTTCAAGCATACTGATGGCAGCATATGGCCCATCGACAGGTTTATTATTATAAGACACTTTTTCCACCAGGTTATAKTCTTTTTTATAAACATATGTTTCAGCACATAATAAAACCCCTAAGAACTGTTTCTGAAATGTGCAGGCACTGAAACTACTTTTCAAGGTTTGTCAAGACAATGAAAGAAACAATGTTAAAAGGGGACTTCAGTTTTTCTAAAGGTCTTTCTCTATATGTCTTTTAAATTCAAGGGTACTGAGTGTTACGCATGTTATAAAAAACAAAAGAAAGAAAAAGAAAAATGAGTTCTCTTTGTTAATGCCACATTCTTCTCCATTTTGTCAAAGCAATCATTTTTATACTCAGTAAAACTTCTTCCACTAAGCACACCTTTTAACTATACSTTAAATCAGAAAGTTTGGTTTATGGGTGAATGATAAGCTTCTGAAAATAAGGTGGCATTCTATAAAGAAAATGTCAACACCACACTGCTACAGTCACGCGAACTCATCGGTGCAAAGCCACCCTTGATGCTTTGTGCCCTTCAGCTKCACTAATAAAAAGATCTGTGTGTGGAGTCAAGGTGGTTTGATCACGAACTTCCATCCAACTGCAAGACTGTATCCAAGTTAAATGTCTAAAAAYATGTCGCTGCCTGATTTTCCTGTAGACCACATTTGCCTTCTTAAGAAATAAGGCTTCTGGCCTATGCAAGTATAATGCAAGTTCCGTGCTAACACCACAATCTTTCGGGGGGAAAAAGTCACATAGTGTAAACTGCTTTATTAAAAAAAATCCCACACTCCTCTTATTCCTAATGCTTTCTCCCTAACATCTCACAATAATTTAGCCCAAGTGGGCTTGGTTTTAAAAGCAGCTTCCTCAATACATCAAAATATGACCCAACTCAGGTATGTTTGGTAGCAGTTTTGTATCCTACCATCCAAGTTCAGAGTCTCCTAATGAAAGGAACCTGCAGCTGGAACACAAACTAGGACTCACAGGGATCTAGGCCCTAAGCCTACTTAAAGGCAATACAAGACCCTTCACTGGTTTTATGGGTCTGGATATTAGACCCGTGGTTCACTGAAGACACTAGAGGCCTTACAGACTACATAACATGATATTTTAAATACTCCTTAGCACTAGAAAAGAATTTTGCTATCACTTTGAATGTATCATTAGTATTTAGGGTATTTTGGGAAAGAAAGAGCACTTCTTTTCTAGGTGTGTTTGTTCCCTCCCTGATGATACTCCCCACAAAAGGTGGATGTTTTAAGACACTGGAAAAAATAATATGCYAGCAGATTTGAACCTTAAAGAATAAAATTCCCTAATTTTATCATAGGCTTACCATTAYAATTGGCATGCATGAGCTTGCATTCAAAGAAAACTCATTTGTTAAAATTAATCAGTGACTTCGCAGCCAATTTGTCAGTTAACTACTACCGCATCTGGACATGATTAGTTAGCTTCACTGGAAGACACACGGTGCCCTCTATAATACTTCCACAGGAGGAAATCCTAAACCTGGTGAAGCCTTTGAACATTTTGCAAGCAACTTATTCACATGGAGCCAGGACCTCATGGATGCTGCTGCAAGTTCTACTTCTTTCTGCTTTTACAGATGAAGCCTTTCTAGGAGAGAAAGGCCAACAGCTTCGACAATAAACAYGCTCTTTCCCCACCAGCAGACAGAGCAATCACGGGCCCCTGGGCTGTGTTTGGAAACACTTGACTGGCAGGATCGGTTTGAGGCTAAGATGAGGCATGATGTACGAGGCTTCTGACAAGGGGGCTGGCTCTGCTCATCTAATTGCGGTTGCTGCTCGTATGATGTGGAAACCTGTCTATTAGAAACCACATTTCACAGGTGACTGAACAGCCATCAGATGGCAACAGTTTTCATTTGTTACTGACCTCCCTTCCCTGCCGCAGCTTAAGGGTGAATGGTCCAATATTCCATTGTCAGCCCAGAGCCAAACCCCTCCTGCTTTGTATAGTGAATTATAAAATACCAATGTTTTTCAGTTTGTGCTGAAACAGCACTTTTAACCAGCCTTTTCTCATCTAGGCARCAGCCTCATAAGAGAACGGCAAATTCTTCACTACTCAATTATGCAAAGTTTGAGGGCATTTTGGGCCATGATTRTGGAGTACATCGATACATTTTCATACACAGAAGGTATTTACTCAAAACATCAYGGGCAGATGAGACTTGGTATTTCACAGAGACAGGATCAGAGCCTTCTCGGAGAAGCTGATGTGACAGTGACTAGAACAAAAGCAGTCCTTCCAGTGATAGACTGAAAGACAATTCCACTCCCAAAATCAAATASAGAACTTAGTACGGTTAATTTAAACTGGGGATCCTTTAAAAAGACCTCATCAAATTTTACACCCTCCAGATCTCTGGCTCCATCAATGACACAAMGGATTCAGAAAGTGACAGAACAAATCTCCTGTCTTGCCAAGCCCTCTGTATCTGGCTGGCCACATATCTTCCCACCAGACAAGTACACACCACATGTGAAGAAACTTTCCTCTCCACARTAAACAGCCGTTTGGTTGTTACAAAGATTTTGTGTTCAGTCCTCAGAGCACTCACAGTCATTGCACAAGCCCAGGTACGTTACGCTCTGCTCTCAGATAGCATGCATCCAATGTAATACAATAAACASTGGACTGTGCAGAACCTGCAGAGAATTCTACTCGGATGGCAATCGCAAACAAATGCAATGAATAACATTTACTTGTCATTTACATTTAGATTTCTTAAGCACAGCCTTCCAGAAAGCACACTGCAATAACACACACACACAGCCAGCTGTATGGCTGCACCTCCAATGAAACATATCAGCAATCCAGGCCACCACACCCCAAAGCTAAGCTCTGTTCCACTTCTCCAGCTCCTCTGAGCCTCTGGCTGTCTTCAGCAGCATGGAAGAACTGGCCTCTCCAAAGTGACTAGTGTCGAAGAGGGCTTTGAAGGTCTGTAGACCAACAAGGTCTGCCMGAGCATCTGTCAGGTGCAAGTTCCCAAGGTCAAGGACCCTCATCAAGAACACCGGCAAGAGCTCCCTGATATTTAACTCTTCAAGCATTTATTCTTCTGCAAAGAGACAAGGTCTGAAAAACATATACAGCAAACAGAATGATTTTGGCATATTTTGCCCTCAAGGCCAACTATTCAAGCACTGTTTCTAGTCTATGTAAATTTTTCCACCAGATAAAAAGAAATCTGAATTTCTTTACAAGACTGGGTTTTTCAGAAGTGTTACAGATCAACAAAATCAGTTTTCTACAGCTGAGCCTTAGAAAAGGCTGGATCTAAAATACAGAATGCTCACAAACCCAGTAACAAATACCAGGGTCAGGGTTTTAACATTATTCTCTGGTATAATATGGTAGCTGTAATCAGCTTTTCATATGATCTTGCATTCTAAATATATCACCATGAGTTCTATTGGAGGAAAATGGCATTTATTGTGAAATTAATACATGTAATTAGGCACATGAAGAAGGGTTTGCTGGATCTGAACCCTTTATTGTAAATCCTTTGTGGCACAGATTCCATCCCATGCTAGCCCTTTTGCATTTTTAACATAATTTTCAAGACAATGTCAGTGGAAGAAATACTCTTAGCTTCAGTAACCATTTAAAAACTTCCAGAAAAAAAAAATAACTATTACAACTTTCCCATTTGTGCCATGGATTGATTGATATCTAAATATGAATTACAGAATTTGAAGGAAGCTCAACACACATTAACATATGAATGACATGCAGAACAATTGCTCTGAATTACTACCAGCAAAATCAAAATGCAAYTGCTTTTAGGTATGCAGATTGGAAACGTAGTGTCAGGACTGCAAGTGAGAACCTAAGAAGTGCAAAGTTCAGGGAAAAGCCATGTATGCAGCTGCTCCAAAAACAACCAGAGTCAAATAAAAGTCTGAAAGCAATTATTTGGGGTGAATATCGTACACAGACCGCTGCACTAAGCTTCTATAATTAAACAAGACAAAAGTTCAGATGGTGCCTAATAAGCCATTTACTACATTAATTATATTCAAGTGTGGCAGTCTAATGCTTGGTAATAACTAACAACAAGGGAAATAATTTAAAGAAAGTATCTGATGTTGTAAATTTCTCTGTTTTTCATTCATCAGTCCCAATGTTGCCAGCCAGCCTTTCTAATATACTTCAAACACATGAAAGRGATGCTGCTTAGTGTCAGGAAGAGCTATTTCAGGGTTGTAAACCTTCAGGCTGAGGAATCCAACAATCTTACTCGGCAAAAATGATCTCTTCACTACAAAAGTAGCAGCAAAGTCAGATTTTCCATTCCTTGAAGCAAGTCCCTATGTCTTTGTTCCACAGTTAGGATGCCACAGGGGCAACCAATCATTTTTTTTGTAGCAACAACAGCATCTTAGCAGACCTTTGCAGATCAAGGGATTTCCCACTGACCCTATTCCCTGGATTTGCCTTCACAATGATCACACAGCCTTTTTACACATCTGTGATTTTAACAGTAATTTCAGCAAATTCTTAACAAGGCAATTAATATTAGAGAGGTATTTAATATATTTTGGCTTATTTTAATGCCATTAGTAGCTAAACACATGGAAAATGAGCCTATACCATATGCCCAAGTACATCTCTGTAGACCRCTAGCCAATTTCTTAGCAAATACAGAGAAGTTTCCAAAACACAGTCTGAAAATTACTGCAGAGAGATTTGCATACTATTTCTGATGGACCAGTAGCATTCCAACAACTCATGTAAAATCCAGCATGCTCCAATAGAATATGCAGTAGGTAGCACACACAGCATCAATTCACAATGTAATWGTGATGCTATTCTAGTTCATTTAACTAATCTGCAACAGGGAAAAAAATCTGCAGTATTACAATTATTTTTCGTTTTCTTAATTTTAAATCAGGAAACAAAATCTACAGATTTTTCTTAYGTACAACTCTATGTTCAACCTAAGAAAGCATCATTTTGCAGATTTCAAAGAACAAGAGATAAGGTGAACATACAACTTTACCCATTATGTCTTTCCACCAGGACATTTACATATGCAACCCTAGCATCCCTTTAAGCTCCCTTTAAAAAGTTCTTGTAACATTTTCCTTACTGTTTGGCCTTTCTTTTCATTTCCTCGGTAGAAAACACGTAACAAACCATAGATGTAGAAGTCTGTAACCTTGCAACAAACCTCTAATATTTTGTATACATCCTCCAAGTCTGAATGCGCAGTGTGGACAATGCTGGGAAATCCTGTCGTCTGCCCAGATGAAGTACAGAACAGAAAAGAGTTCTCTGACTACCACACTAGGAGTTTTAGACGTCCTAAACTCAGACAGAGAAGACTTCTGCCCACAAATAATTTGAAGTCTTCATTGGGTTCAAACTCAGCACTTCCACAGCAAATGGCAAGMGGAGCCCTACCTCCTACAGCAGAGGTGTCCACAAAGTTGTCAGCTGCAGAAATCAGTGCTGAGTGTCCTTGGCTTTGAAAACACAAATAGGACCTCACCTCCAGAGCCTTTATCACAGCTTCTCATTCAGCAAATACAGCAYATCTTTTCCCAATAGTACAGCAGTTGGTCTTAGCAGAACACAAAACCAAAAGGTATTCATGGCAGGAATTCCAGTCAAACAGTATTTACATCACAAAATGCCCATGAAAGAAAAACACCTCTAGACTTGAGATTTACACAAATAATAAAAAAACCTTCAGTCTGTAAAAAAAAAAAAAAAAAAAAAAAAAAAAAAAAAAAAAAAAAAAAAAAAAAACAAAAAAAAAAAAAAACAACGACCAAAAAAACCCTTCAAGAGCCTAATCTCAAATGGAAAAAATGTACTAATTCTTTCCCCATATCCAACAGCCCCATACTATCAAAACCAGCTGATTTTTTTTCACCTAAGTTTTCCAGTAAAAAAATCCATCCATACATACATACATATATATATATATATTTATTAAAATTACCTGGATGCAGACACCACGCCTGGAAARTTTCATTGCAAAAGGTTTAAAGTTCAGAAAGTTTGAAAGACTGAAAAAGGAAAATCAGATTAAGAAGTGTGCAAAAACTTAACCTTGAGGTTTGCCGCTGCCTCCTGTCTTTCTCTTACCATTTCCCTCCACATCTGAAATGAGCTGACTAAACGTTCCTCCAAGTTATCAACTGAATTACTTGAATGAGTAACCCAACCAAAATATTTTCTAGTACCAAATGAAACACATTGCCATAACAAAATAAACTAGAAATGGTAGTTGAGTACTGGAGATTATAACATTCCCGATAAATTATCAGGAGACCACAGCAGTGATCTACACAGCTTAGTAGAGGTAAATTCGCCGAGACTTTCTTTTTTCCTTTGAGAATATCGATTTTTATATGCTAACACAGCTGCCTAACTATTGATAAGAGCAATCTGCAAAAGCAAATATAGAACTAACAGAACAGCCTTGAAAAGCAACCACAAATAAGGGTCTCATTTAAATTCCTGGAAAGCACTGCTTCTCTAAACGTATCTATACAAGCTCTCTTGAGCAGGCGAGCCTAAAACACACCCTGCACACTCCCCGCCCGAAAAACTGTTAAGCCAAGAAGCCACTAAGCCATGCCACTGAGAGCCCATATGGCTTCACCTACAGGGTTTTCCTTCCAGCAAACGCTGCACAGTAGAAATCCTCCCCTTCACCATCACCACCCACCCCCCAGGAAAGAAACAAAAAAAAATAACAAAAAAGAGTAGCGCTCTCCACGCGGGTCGCCCCTACGTACCGCCGGGCGCTCAGGGCTCTCTGGGGGCCCTGCCCCCCGAGGTGCAGCAGCCGGGGCGGTGCGGGCGCTCCGCCTCGCCGCGTCCCACGCGGTGCCTCTCCCCCCGCATGGTGGTGGCCGCCGCACGCACAAAGCGCAGGGAGCGAGCGGCGGCCGGGGGCGAGCGGCACCCGGCTCGGCCGGATCGCGGCGGCAC
>NW_026623343.1:1897671-1906415 GCF_030028575.1 Malurus melanocephalus
GCCGGGGCTGCCCCGGGGCCGTGCCGTGCTGTCCCGCTCATTGTTCGGGAAGGGCAGCGGCGGGAGGGGCGGGCGCTGCGGCGGGTGGGGGTCACCCCGGCGGCGGGGGTAGCGCTGTGCTTTCCTCCGCATGGGCAGGGAGCAGCGTTGCATCTTCCCCACGTGGGGGGTGTGCGTGGGGCCGGCGACAGCGGGGCATCTTCCCCCGAGCCGGCGGGGACGGGGGATGCGCGGGGATGGGGCGCTGGCGCTGCGCTTTCCCCGCGGTGGCGTGGCGGGGCCGGGGGCGCGCTGCACCTTCAGGGGTCTGTGCTGGAGAAGTTCAAAGCGGCGGGGAAAGGTGGGAGGGGCGCGGGCGGGGGCCGGCAGTCTTCTCGCCTTGTCTCTGTTCCTCCCGCCTGCCCAACGCGGGGAGCGCCGGAGCGTTCCGGCACCGGGACCTCGGGGGGCCGCCCAGGAACGCGGGGTCTCTCTGTGGCCGGTCCGGCAAGTTGAAGGCATGGTCCTTTCCTCAGCCCTCCCCCGTGAGCCGGGCGGTGGGATTCCCGCACTCACGCGGTGTGGAAGCGCCGCAGCCGGCTTTGGCTCACTAAGATTAGGCTCCGTTAATTAAAGAAATATTTTAAGCTTAAAGGTCTCCTGAGAAGAAACACATTAACTCGCTAATAAAGCGGGTAGAAAAACAATGCGATACAGGGCTGTTGGATCAGCGATCACAAAGGAAAGGAGAGATCAGAGAGATGCTACCGGAGCTGCGGTAAATGCGCYCTCCCACCGCCGGACCCACACGGCACTGATCGCTCCGCTGGAACTTCCAGTGTCTGTCCAGCGGCACAGGAARCGGGAAATGTTTGCGGTGCAGTCGTTGCTGTCCTTTCTCAGCTTGCTGAACGGCTAGAAATACATCTACCACAACACCTTAAAGCATATTTTACTTTTGGTTCAAATTTAATAGTATCTTATTTTGCAAATAGTCCAAGGAAGTTGTCACTTACAAGTAATTAGGATAATGACAGATGACCCTTTTTTGTGCTGAATCTATGCTCCAAGATAAGCATCTGTGTAAATGCTTCCTAGACTGTACCTTCTTTGTGCCCATATTTGTAAGGTGTAAGCTGACCACAGCAGCATGCCTGCAAAAGGCACGCCTTCTAAGCTGTGAAATAAGCGTGAAAAGAAAAGCCATTAGAACTAAAGAAAAAAAGGTGCAATTTCCTATATTAAAAGGTAGCATCACAAGGATGTGAAAGACAAAGCACAATCAGCAATATGTTAACAGTTTAAAAAAACTATGATGGTTGTGATAACACCTACTGCCTAAAGCAAATAATATTTCTAAATTCTAGAGAAGTTCATCCACTTATTCCATTTTGGGAATTCCATTAATTGCGAAGCAATTAATGAATAAAAATAATGTATTTTCCCTCAGTCCAGGTCATCCTGAAACTTCAAAACCTAGAGCTAATTTCTTCAAAAATATAAAAGTCCTTATTTTCCAATGTATTAGGATAGGACGTCTTACAGACATAAAGACAACAAAAATTCTGTTGAGGGGCACTGTGATGTAGATCACAAATTATTTCTTTGGGAATCTGCTACTTGAGGAATAGTCCTGTACAGCATTAATTCTAACTTTATAAAGGAAATTAGCAGTTAAGGGATGGATATTTTCCCAGTTTGGTTTTAGTTTTTGTTCATTTGTTTGGGTTTTTTGGTTGGTTGGTTTGGGTTTTTTGTTTGTTTTTTTTTTTGTTGTTGTTTGTTTGTTTGTTTGTTTTTTGCCCAGACTTGCTGCATCTGCCTATAAAATGATATTATATTGTGTGCTGGCTCATTCAACAAACTATAAGCACATCTTTTAAGAAACAAAGTGAAAGGTGGATACTGCTTACTCAGTTTTTAAAAAATTGCATAATTAAAGTAGGAATCTAAATCTGTACAACTCTACAGACATATCCATCTGTTACTATTTAAAATGYGCTGTTCTTTAGAAGGTTCATTTCAATATACCAGTGAAATAGAACTTCAATTTGSAATAGAATGTAAATGAATAGCATAAATTGAGTATTTCAGGGAAGCTGATAATGCTAGGATATTCTATGTCGGTATCTGAGATGGTTTAAAAACGCAGTATTAGGAATGCTTGTCACCTGAAGACTCCCGTTTTTTCAGCAAAGCACTTACAGAATGGGCAGTTGGATTGGTAACAAATAATGCTGGATGAGCATAATTTTTATTGACTGCAGTGGGAGTCTCCCCTATGCATCTAAATGTAAAATTTATCTGCAGAAGGCAGGAGGAGTTAGACTGCAATCCAATAAGGTTTGCTTCAGCCTTTGACATTATGCTTTTGGCTTAGATTCTAAACTCCAAAATGGAAGAACTCTGCATCCTGTGTATTTCCGATCATTGGCCTGATTCTGCCTTCAATTTCTKCAGAGTAATAAAGAACAGCTTCTCTGGAAGCCAGAAAATGAATTGGGATAAGGTCTGTGAGATCAACATCAGGTCCCCATGATGTGGGAGCCACCTGGGGAAGGATTTGAGATCAGAGGACAAAGTAATTGCTGGCAAGCCCAGAATGGTAAAGAATTTACTTTCACATATTTGCAGCTTGAAGAATTTGTCTTTTATATAAATTGATAGCAAAAGGGTGAAGTTACACACAGTTGCTGTTGCTTTGTTATTGAGTTTGACGACCGGTATAGATGCATCTATCACTTTGTTTTGTTACTGTGTTAGTGCAGTGCATATAAATAAAGGGGATAAATAACCTAATTTACTATGAGCAAGAGTCACAGTATATTAAAAACAGTGACACAGAGAAAGCTTTYGCCTCTCCTGGAAAAAGTTTTATAACAGATCTTTGTAGTCATCATTTAAACTGGCAGGTACAGCACACAAAGATGCTTGGAGCCCAGGCACAAGCTTATTTAACCTTTTCAAAATATGTTCTTGGCTGATATGGCTCCACTGATGGAAATGGGAATTTTTCTATTGACTCTACCAAAACTCAGTTTCATTCAAGTAATTGCAATTTTATTTCAGGACCATTTTGGTTTTTAACAAGTAAGTGCTATTAAGATTACATGGATGAGCAAGGTCTGTGTATCCAGAGATTGTGCATCTCCCACTTCTCATGTTTCCCCGAGGTTTTTTCTGTTACTACTCCAAAAGGGGACATGTTAGGTGGGTTACCACTGTCTTTCTACAAACTCTCAAACAGCTTGTGGTAGTGTGTTTTCGCTCCTTGGGGCAGGGGAGGAAGGAACGTGCTTCAGACTGATCCCTTTAGCACCTCATGAGGTGGTGAATTTCCTGGCTCTCCAGCAGTGCTGCCTCTGGGTAAGGCTCTYCTGTCCTGGCATTCCTGTCCTGCTGCACCCAGAGGGACCTGCAGTTATCACACACCATGATTTTTGCTAGTGCARAACTGCATTTTGTTTCTAGCCAGCAAGCAGATTTTTAATAAGCTGGAGACACTGTTGCTGGCTTCTGCGCACATCAGATGTATTTCAGCGTTGCAGTTGTTCACTTGCCGATGTGGATTTGTAGGACTGGAGCCTACAGACCTCAATTAACAGCTCTCCCTTAGGAGAGAGAGTGGCCTGGTTTCTTTTTCTCATATCAGCTCATGGCAGATGATTGGCAGAATTGTCTCCTCTCCAGAGCAAGCTGTTTCTCTGCCCTTCAGAAACATCGTGACAAAATTCTCCCTGACTCAGTGGTGAGGGGGTTTAGTTTCAGATGTGTGTGTGCACATTTGGCTGCACTCACAAGGCTTGTTACATCCTTGCTGATGGATASCAGTGTGTGTGCAGAGAGTTTTTCCAAGGACTTTGCTTGCACAGAACTGACAGGGGAATAAAAAGGGCAGAGTGTTTGTCATCGTGGCATAGATCATGTCAGCAAGAATCCTGTGTGTGTCCTGTTGCATGTATGTCTGAAGAGCCAGCCCCGWTGCTGGCTAATGGTCATTGTGTCTTGGCATGGTGCAGCAGGACACAGAATGGAGTATGAATCCAGAGTCTGCCACAAAGTGTGAGCTACACCATCTCTGAAGCAGTCCTGGGACTCTAGGATATAATGGACACAATTTCTTTCTGGTTTTCTCTAGTCTTGAAGGAAGGTGGTAACTTGCTGCTGACCTGACCTGTATTAATAAGTAATTCTTATCCTTCAGTGCTGGCTCAGATGTGGAAGCAGATAACCAGAGTCAGAGCCTGCTCTTTCCTTTCCTCTCCCTCATATTTGCCTTAGGAAGGAAACAGGAACTTYCAAGTATATAGCATGAACTTTTAACAACACCTGTGCATTTATTCTCATGTACATCTAAGTCAGGTCTCTGACTTCTCCTCATCAAGAATTCAGTTTCATAAGAAACAGTAAAGAGCTGAAATGAAAAGACAAAGGTACCAGAGCTACCTTCATCTTGGGTTTTCTTGCCAGTGGTCACATTAGATGCCAGAAGTCATCCCCAAGCTCTGAAAAAGGGTGGACTTCAGCTATATTTGTAAATACAGGATCAGAACTTCAAGGTGAGCAGGGCTGGGAGCTCTGTCCTGTCCCCTCTGTTGCTCTGTCCCACTGAGCAGTCACTCAGCAGTCATYCTCCAGCCAGTGTTTTCATGGCACTGCACAAGCATTACAGGTAGAGTCACGTAGTTAAAGTCACAAATGTCATAAATCTCAGTTCTGCACGTTAACAAGATCACAAAGCCTACACAAGCAAAAAGACTAGCACCCTAAGGACATGGGCATTGAAATGTTCCTAAAAACTGGCTGCTTTGATGAACTTGAACAATGTTCTCATCCACTTTTCTGCTGAAGCACTGAAATTTTCTCTCCATTTYCCCCTGTTATTTATTACTACTAGCAGCACTTATTGAGTACCTTGGTGCCTTGACTCCTTGTCAACTTSTAACGGAAGTGGAAGATGCTAAAGTAATTTGTAGCATTTGGGGATTTTTTATTAAAAATCAGTCAATGCCAAACTTCACTGGAATTCAAACCYTGAATATTCTGTATAGGTAAATAAATATCTAGAGACAGATGAGTTTTGGAGCAAATTTTAGACACAAAATTACATTGAATTAATCTCTGCCTGCAGTCTGCATGGTTGTGATATATGGAGGCATTACTGATGAGCTGCAGTGAGCTGGCTCTTTGGCTGAAAAGGTTAACTGAAATAAACATGGGTTTATGTAGCACATTTTTGAAGGGAAAAAAAGTGCTTCAACTGCTGAATCATAAAGATGGGATAATGAGGGGAAAAAAAATTGGGTTTATAATGACAATTTTCTCAATGTACAGTGGAATATTTCCTTCCAAAGAAGAAATATTTGCCTGGATGGTGCCATCAGTAGGGAGACAAATACATATTAATTCCCTGAAACCTTTGCAGGTAGAGAAGCTGTTCTGCCCAGCCGGCCCAGGGCAGCAGGCACTGGCTCTGCAGAGAGAGGCCAGGACAGCACGAAAGGCCAGGAGTAATCCTTTCTGTCCAGGCAGCGTGTGGCACCACAGCAAAGTGTGCACCTGCAAGGATGAGAAGGCATCTCCTGCTTCGCCCTCTGTTCCCCTTCTCTGACCTCCTGCTGACCACTGTGGAGGTCTGATTTTGGGCATTTGCACCTGAAGGGATCTAGGAGATCCTTCCATCTCTTCTGATCCCCACTCTTCTGATCATCCTTTGTGCCTGCTCCCACTGCAAGTGTCCTTCCTAGTGTTGTTTGGCCAACAGCATTTGCCATTCCAAGGCAATATGCAATGTTCCTGCAGGTGGGATTCATAACCTGAAGTGGGACTGCAGCTTTGCAGGAGTCTGGTTTTGCCTGTTAGGACCTGCTGAAGAAAGTTGGTTTTCTTACAGGAATGACTTTATGCTTTGAAAATGGGTCATCGTTTTCTTCTTGATTTAAAATGCAAGGGAGCTTTCCCAGGAGTAACTTGGTTGCTGGTTATTCATTGCTCCAGAGCTGGTTATTGCTGGTGCACTGTTTCATGTAACTCCACATCTGGCCTGGGAAATGTTGCCTTGCTTTCTGCTGWGCACAGCCCAAGAAAACTCCCCTGGCTCCATCTCTGCTGCAAGGGAGTGCAGATAGATCAGTGTAGCAAAGCTGCTCTCATCATGCATACTTTCCAAATGCTTTAAGACAAGTAAAGAAATGTGAACAGTGCTGTGGTTTAGTGGCGGTTTGCATCCACATAGGCTGTGTATCATACTTTAAATATGCAGATACATTTTTTAAGACAGTCAAAAACACAATTAAGGCATGGGGAAGTTCAGCCAATTAGTGTCACAAAGTGASTCAGCAATATTTTGCCCTCCACTGTTCATAGGAAGAGTTGGCAAAACTTGTTCCTATCTTGCTTTGGTATTTTCAGTTCAGAACTTTACAGTGCAAACATTACCTGGTTTGTAAATATTACCAGGCCTGAGTTCCGACGTCAGTATGGGAAAACAACTCTTAGGCTGATTGATTTTGTGTTCCCCACSTTTTCAGAGATACCGAATATACCACATAATTTTATCCTACTTTACATGGCTCTTGAACGTGTTGCAGTTACTTTTGCAAAGATGTTAATTATGTTGATGAAATTGGTTAAATAGAAGCTATTGTATGAAAAATGAGAAAGCAAATAGAGGCATATGAGAAAAGTTGTGTTTTGAAATGGTGTTACTTTTCTGCAAGGAGCAGGCATTGGAAAGACAACTTTAATTGAAGTCTTTATTTTCTAGCATATTTCACAGTTTAAAGACAGTAAACACYAAGAATTTGCTGTTTCCCATTTGATGATAAAATCTCTTTCTGTGAAAAAAACATACTATGGCCATTTTGTGCAGGGAATCTTCTCCTCCTTTATAAAGCACCAGATATAAACAGGAGGAGAATCATCCTGTTCTCAGAAGTTAGGTGGCATTTGGACACTGGTCACCATGGCTGTAGACTCATGATCGTTTTCCTGATTCTCTTGCCCCAGTTGATGTTGCCTCAGTCCCTGTCTCACCCAGGTCTTTCTGCACTGAAGTGAACTTTACTGTTTCTGCTTTCTATGCTCTTGTTGAAGGAAATGGATGCCTTTCTCTCTCTTTCAATCTTCTTCTCTAAACCTGCCCTTTTTATGTTCCAAAAATTTCTGCAGCTTTCTTGCCATGCCTTCTCAAATTTGCAGTTTGCTCCAAGACAGAAATATCTCTGTTTGTAGCAAGAGGCGGGTCAAGTTGCTATAGTCTTACTGAAAAATATCAAGGAGAACTATTGGAAGTTGGAGGTTGCTTGAGAAGCATTGTTTTAGTTTTCCTGTTGTTTATAAGGAAATAGCACAGATGGAGGCACTTACGGTTCCAGTGTATGGGGCTGCTTCCATCTCCTAAACATTTATTTTAGCCACACAGAAAAGGTGGCAGAGACCTGGGAAAGGAGAAGTAATATCAGCCTTTGCTGGAAAACAGAATTTTGGTTTGAAATAAACAGAAGAAAATAAACTAAAAATATCACAACTTTGTTCTTAATTGAAGTGAAACAGAAGCCTTTTGAATGAGTTCTAGGGAAAACATGCTTCCAGAAGAGCCAGTCTTCACTGTCCTTCCCTGGGATGTGGAAGATTTCAGGTGTGTATTCCTACTCTCCCTCACAAGGAGCAGATATTTGAAACCCATATCCTGTCTGGACACCTTGTGGCTTCTGGCTTGCCCTGAGTAAATGCCTCTTTCCCTCTGGATTTTGAACAAGAGTCTTGAACTACAAATGGAAATTTCATTGAAACTGATRTGTTTCTATTTTCATTAAATTGTAATTTCCTGGCAAAAATAACAGGTTGGAGAATTCTGGCAAGATGGACTGACAGAGCACATATAGGTCTCAAAACAGAGCGGGTACTGAACACAATTATTTAGGTCCAAACTCTGTTCTTGGCTTCAGAGGCAGAATGTGGGTGCAGCTGAGGGCACTCACCCTTTGATTTGCCAGGGAAGTAAAGCATTTCTCCGAACAAGTGAATTGAATATTGTGTCTCCTTTAGTGCAGTGATGATTGCACAACKCTGTTTATTCCCTGGGTTTTTTTCAGCTCATCCATCATTCACAGCTCAGATTTCTACAGTGATTTCACCAAGTTGGTTTGCTGTACGATGCAAAATGGAAGTCAAGTTAATTTCGCGCTCTACCCACCTCAGTCTGATTAACTCAAATTAAATTTTGTGCTAATAAGTCTGAGTGTGTGACCATAATTGGAAAGCCTTGAGTTCCTCTGTCTGCAGGGAAAGTGCTGTTTTTCCCTGCATCATGAAAACATTTGAATTCTAACAACTGGGAAATTTGCARCAAACAAAGTTATCAATTTGAGGCCTCCAAATGAAGTTTTTCTGTTTCACATCAGGGACCACGAATACATATTCGTGTCAGATTGCAGCTCTTGGAACATTTGGCCCATCTGCCCACCAGAGGAAAACTAAAGAAGCAGGGACACACACCTAATAAGGGGAAACTGCTGAACATCTGTGTTTCTCCATTACGTAGAAATCCTCTTGGACTAATAAGTGGCTGCTATGTCTTAAAGAACTGGACAATTATTTAAATCTGTTACCAAAGTCTGAGCTGGTCAAGTCAGGGGGAAGTCTAGCTGAGGTTGTAATCATTCACTAGTAATTTGGAGAAAATGGAAAAAAAGCCACAGAAATGAGAGCTGAAAGAGTGGTGGGAAGGGAAGGGAAGGGAAGGGAAGGGAAGGGAAGGGAAG
>NW_026623343.1:1906457-1914774 GCF_030028575.1 Malurus melanocephalus
AGGGAAGGGAAGGGAAGGGAAGGGAAGGGAAGGGAAGGGAAGGGAAGGGAAGGGAAGCTTTGGTCTAAGAAAAAGAAAGCTCCAGCATGGTAAGGAAAGAATACGGTGAATTTGCGTTTATAGTCCTATCCCGTTTAGATCAATGTCCTTGTATTTGCTAAAGCAAAGAGCTGCTGTTTTTCTTAACTCCAGCAAAAACCTCTTGCTSTAATTATCACCTGGTCCCTGAAGAAGAAAATCGTAAACCCAAAGTAAAACTACAGCAGGTGGAGTATGGGAAAGGATAACTCTGTGTTCTGAGAAATCCTGGTATCATTGAAGAAGACCAAGGAAATATGCCTAAGAACTTGGTGCCAAAGGTGATGCAGAGCACACTGAGATTTCAATAATGTAGAAGCACGTAAATCCTGTTGGTCTACAAGCAGAGAAGCCTAGTGAATGTCAAACATGATGGAAGTAGTTGTAAATATACCTGCATTATAATGGAATATCTACACCCCCTGACGCGAGTTCGTGGAGGTGTATATCATCCATGGGCTATCTCCCACAGCAGCAGGAACATCATGATTGCACAGCAAGTTTATTAAGTATGAAACAAGCCAGAAAACCCTTTAAAAAGCAAAGGGTCTTACAGCACACCATCCTAATGAGAGTCAGAAATGTCAGCACTCACCAGAGAGCTCCTCAGCAGATATTTTGAARTCTAGCTCTGCTCTCTAACCTTGGGATCAATGGGAAGTTGCTATTATTTTTCATAGAGGTAAGATCATATGCAGAAGCATGATGAAGTCACTGGCGAGATGGTGGCACCACTTTTGTGTGTTTCTATCAGATCTGAATTTAGTTTTAGCAATGCAGAATGGGACTCTTTTGTTTGTCCTCCGTCTCTCAAACTAATAGCCTTATAAACAAAGCATTTGCAAAGCAGAAAGAACAGATTGTACATGGCTCTAAAAACAACAGGTTTTTGGTCTGGCTGCCCCATAATATAGGAAAATCAGAGTATGAAATAACTGCAAATAAGACAAGCTAGTCTACTTGTAAGTCATTTCTATTGCAAAATGAAGCAAATAGCCCTAAATTTCTTCCCCCCCCTGCTGCTGTGGGAGTTTAATTTAGCCTGGGAGTATTGTCTGTATGTGACATCATCTTGAAACAGCTTTAAAAGTGGAGACAGGTARTATTACCCATTAATTATATTCCACATCTGTAAAGCATATACAGTGGATAAATAGAGCAACCTTTGGCAGGGTATTTCCTGAATATCTGTAGACAGATTTCTCATTCACGGTTTTCTCACAATTTTGTACAATGGGARCAGACTGGTCTCTAGCAGTGGATGGGGAGGGGTAGGATTTTAATGAAGTATGAACATGAAACAAAGGAAGGRGGGGCTCCATCTCCCAGTGCTGTGCACTGTCACCCACTTTAGTGCACTTAAACCTGGTGCGTGAACACATAACAAACATCCTGTGGACCAACACTCATGATGACATCTTTTTTCTTTTTTCATTTTTTTTTTTTTTTACACTAGGTATGGGGAGTATTTTTGTTTTAGCAAATAAAAAACATGAACTGAGGTCCCAAGGATGGAGTTGCTATAGCAGTAGCTGGGGATTGACATTTATGTGGTTGGCTGTGGTTTGGTTTAAGTGCTGGCTGAGACCTCGCTTTAAGTCTCATGTTTGGCTGCAATAGGACAAAGGCACAGAGAAATCTCTTCAAGAGCTGAAGATCTTGCCCGCAACATGGGAGACCCTTAAAGCACAGAGTTTCCTTTCTGGCACACAGGAGAAAATAGGAGCCCAAGCACGGTGCAATGTTCTCCTGTTGACCTTAGTAGTTACTGTTATTCAGCAGGCTGCTACAAGCTGGTGCTGCTGCCTCAGAACCTGCCAGCCTGTGCCAAGTGTGGGCTCTCTCCCACGTCCAGACTGGCTAGAGAGGAGCTCCAAGTCATGCTGCTCTGCTCCTTTCCAAGTGTTCCCACTCTCCTACTCTTCACACTCTTTGTGCCAGAGGATGAGACAAGGATACACTCCAACCCACTCAGGTTGTGGTATGCTTTTGAGTGGTTTGTTTGGCCTCAATAGATAAGTCACAAATTTTCYTGTCATTGTGACTGGCTCTTGCTATATTATCAGTTTGAATGTTGCTGAGGGGTTTTTGAACAGGGGATGTGACTGGGCTTTTAACAGTCTGTGACATATGGGAATATACATTAAGCCATTGAGAATATTTCATCACAAAGGAGCTTTTGAAAGAACACGTCATATACACCTGCCAAGAAGCATCTCAAATAATTGAGTTGATGATAGTGGAACGAGTAAACTGTTTATGAGAGAGTGGCACTGCATCTAGCACACAGAGCACTGGCATTATAGTTAATTAATGCTCATAGATGTTTCCTTAGCACAGATGCTATGGTTTTCTGTACTTCATCTTTGACAGGGGAATACTGGAGGAGTGAAAATGGTCTGTCATTTTTGTCATGTCTTCTCTCTTGTTAAAGCCTCACACAATTGGTAGTTTCAAGGTCAGTTTTTTACTGATCATTCTCTGTCACCAGCAATACCAATTCTGTGCTAAAATGAATCAAAAAATGTTTATCGTAACACATCCTTCAGATCCTTTACTTCATCCCAATTCCTAACAGTGGTAAAACAACAAAGTAAGTTCAATTAATGTAAAAATAAAATTTGCATAGAATATGTATTTTAGAGCCCTGGTGTTCAATGACAAGCCACATTATTCAAATAGGAATAAAAATATTTATAGACTGTGTTTTTCAGATGGGTTTGCAATAGACCAGCAAGGGTAACGTATGATGAGATTCCACAATCTCATTTCTCCCACACGCATATTGATGGAAGCCCTCCCAGCCAAAYACAATTGCATACATCTCTTTATTCAATCTGTGCATATGTTATTACTGTAGAGGTGGAAGAGCTGCATACATAAACCACTCACTGCCCTACCTGCAGTAACAGAGCCACAAGTCATCGCTTGGATGAATCCATTTGAATTTTTATTATTTACATCATTTGATGAAGGTGGATTCCTGCCAGCATCCCATTGAAACACAATTGTTAACAGATCTGAGTGTTACCAAGGCTTCTGGAAAATAAGGTAAAAACTTGGCAAGATAATTTTCAACTTCTAATATAATTTTATGTTAAGCATGCAACAATGGTAGCACATCTTCCTACCAATTTTTTTGAGTTATCCTAAGCTGAAAGAACAGGATGCGAATGTTTCACTCTGATGATGCGCTTGTTCCTTTCTTAGGWGTCTGGAACATGATGCAGATTTGTGTCATGTTGTATCATGGCAGCCTGAATTTCTCAGCCTTTTAGTAAAGGAATGGCAGTTTTATCCAACTTGAATGTTGGATCCATACATGCTTGAGTATGCAGTGTGCTTGTGGACACACTTAACATGAYGATTAACAGTTCTGTCCTTTATAAAAAATCTCTGGCTGACAATTGTGCAAGGTTTGAGAGCTGTGACTGCTTATGGACATTTACAAGCATTATTTTGACTGGTGCCCTGGAATTTTGCTTGGGCTTTGCAGTGACATTCATCTTTGGCATAATCTCTATCAGTGACACAGGGTCTCTTATAGACAAGGTGACATTAATTCTGATGTGGTCTTTGCTTTCCTTAACTTTCTTCTTCATTAAGGCAGCATCTCTGGTTTATTTGCTACCTATGTACTCTTTTGCATTGCTCTCATTTTGAAGACTGATTTTTCTTTTACTCTGGTAGCATAATTTCTTGTGACAGCTACCYACTGTGTTTGTGGGTTCTCATTGATTTGCCACAGACTTTTCCTTCTTTTACAGGTGTATAAACTCCACATAAGATGCAAACGCTGACAGCTATGTTTTGATTGGAAATGGATTTTATCAGCACTTTCATCATCCCAATAGTTTAAGCAGTACTTTTTGCTTAGTTTCAGTCAACCTGAATTAATTCTTACTTAATTTTTCTCATATATTACTTAGTATTGGATTAATTTCATCCCTATAAATAAACACAGAATCCTTCATTAGCAAACCTGTCATAAACCACTCTGTGGGTTCACTTTGGAACTTGTTCCAAGTCATGAAATTCATGGCTTGCCAATACTGGATTTGCTTTTTGGAGAGAACAGTTTAGATATTCAGCTACCATCTAGCCAAGTTCTATCCAAGCTCTCTCTTCTTCCTACTCAGGTTAACCAGAAAACATGTAGTTCCTTCTTTATTGTGAACTCCAGTGAAATGCAAGCCAAGCTTTGTCTGTTGCTTGGAGTCCTACTGCTTGTCAGAAGAGCTGCCTTTCTGTCCTTTAGCTACAGCAGGTGTAGATTCTAGAATATTCTGTCCTCTCAAGGAGTACTCTGTCCTTTGCCTTTTGTTAAAGCCCTCTCATATGTTTCACTCTACKGAGATTTGGAAATTAGGACTCTGTACAATGGGAATTACAGCAGTGTGAGGTCCTCCAAAATGCTTTGAAAAGTGAGTATGTGAGACTGCTGTTGGAACTATTTTCCGATTTGCTTTACCATATGTTGGAATAGTAAAGAAGGACAGTGAAGTCAAAACAGAGCAGTAACAATTACAGTATAATAAGAGAATATACTATAACATTCTTTACCATTCTTGTGACAAAGTACTGTCTCAGCATCAATAATGAATTTTGCTTCTGGGGATATCCTGTAGGCATCAGCTGTGCCTCTAAAAAAAAAAAAAAGATCCAGTGAGAGGAACAGCACCTTTTCCTGCTGATCTGATCAGCTTCCAAGCATAACAAGTGGAAATAAGCATATTAACTAGAACWGAGCAGACCTCGTGAAATGATTTACAACAGTGTCATGGGGTGACTCCCAATAAATTGAGCATATGGTAATTGTTCACATCTGATTGTAAGCTTTTAGATGTAAACTAAAAAAGAAGGAAACAAACAAAAGCATGGTATTCTTCTGCCCAATAATTATAAGTTCAGCAGCGTTCAGCAGCATTCAGCAGAACATTAGCATATTAATTACATGGTAATCATGTAACAACCAGGCAATCATAATGGCTTATTMGTTACTATCTTTGGGTAGCATTTTGATAGGGGCCCTCGTGCTTTAGGAGACAATGCCAAGATAATGTGGGTGCCTTCATCTCACCCAGGGTTACTCAAGAAATTTTGAGAATGCTATTCCACACTTCCCTCACCTTAAAAGCACCCTTGATCCAGATGTTATCCTTTCATTTGTTATTACTGATGCTGTAGTTTYAAATGAGTTTATGAGTTGGTTTCTCATGATCTTTTGAACATGTCTGGGAGCCTACCAGACACTGCAAAGCCCTACAGAAGTTCTCAGGAGTGACATTGTCCTGTGGCATGGCCCATCCAACCCCGTGTCTCCTGGGGACTCAGGTTGGTGTTTGACATCTAAACCACTGAGTGCAGTTTCACCACTGGATGATAAATTGGTTATTTAGCCTCTGCTTTGAAGTGGTGCTCTCCCAGCCCTGGAAAGTCATATTCTCTCTTGGCTCTTGCTTCAAACTTGCAGGAGGGCTGAACCTCCTCCCTTGCTGTGCAGCACACTCCAGAAACAGTGGCTAGCACTGGTCCCTAGAGAGCATCCCTCTCAGTTGATGCCCTACTCGACCAGCATTCAAAGCAGTCCCTACCGTTTAGTACAAAGCACTCAGTTACTGCTCAAGTCTTGAGGGACATGCTGGCAATTGCAAGAATGGTCTAGTAAACTTGTTTTATGGTTTATTGTTTCATTGGGAAATGGARCATCAGTAGTTTGCCAATTGTCTTAAAATCACTGTGATCACCAGAGAAAAATGAAGGAAAAGGAAAGGCAGACTTGACTTCCATGGTTCAAAAAACAGCGGTGGAGTTGCTGCATTTCTAGAAAGATACACAGAAAGGAAAGGAAAATTTATAGGCTAACCAGCTGCAGGACATCCTCTCCAACTCCTGCAGCTGCTGGGATGCTTCCACAACTCTTCAAGGTGAGATCCAATGTTTAAACAAGGCCATGGTCCAGTGGATGTCCCTCACCAAAAGGATCTCTACCTAGAGGCATGTCTCTGATTCTTAGGGACTCTGTGCAGTTAAAATATCCCCTTCCTCCCCCAGGTCACGTCTGTAATGCTTGGACTTAATACAGACACTGTTTAGCATCTTTTTCACATAACCTTTACCTGTCCTTGTCTTGCTGCTGCTTGAGTAGGAAGATGGCCAACAGAAAACCGAGCTGAGGACTGTCCCTGGCTTCAGTTTAACTATAAACAAGTTGTTCATCCATTATAAAGGAAATTCTTCCTGCAGAAGTAGGATGGAGTACAGGCCTGAATGAACAGCCTCTTTTTTGAATTGAGAAGTTCACTGCATTGTCTTCCTGTGTGCAAGACTGACAGCCACACTTCAGAAAYAGCCAAGAGAAATAATGCTCGTGGACAATTGCTAACTCAGACTGAGGCTTGGCATGAGTGCAGCCCAAAAGCTGCTGGGTGGTAAAGGGTTCATTGTGTGCCTCCTGCCCCAGGCTGTGTTATCTTGTTATGAGAAACAGGATCTGCAGCAGTCAGTCCATCAGCTTTCTCCCAAGCAGCAATTCTTTTCTGAGAAAAAAATCTGAGAAAGGACATGTGGCCAAGATCTTTCTAGGGAAGGTAAGGATTTGATTCAGCACTTACAGCGTGGCCAGCAGGGTGAGGGGATTATTCCTGCCCCTCTGCTTTTCTCTAGTGCAACCCCACCTGGWTCCAGCTYTGGGATCCCATAGGAAGGGCATCARCCTGCTGGAGCCAGTCCAGAGGAGAGCCATGAWGATGATTAGAGGGATGGAGCACCTCTCCTATGAGGAAAGGCTAAGGAAACTGGGATTGTTTCATCTGGAAAAGAGAAGGTTTTGGGGTGACCTAACTGCAGCCTTCCAGTGCCTGACGGGACCCTAAAACAAAGATGGAGAGAGATTATTTGCAAGGGCATGTAGTGACAGAACAAGGGGGAATGGCGTTACATTGAAAGGCTTAGATGAGATGTTGGGAAGAAATTCTTGGCTCTGACGATGGTGAGACACTGGAAYAGGTTGCCCAGATACCTTGTGGTTACCCCATCCCTGAAAGCATCCAAGGCCAGGTTGGATGGGGCCCTAAAYAACCTGGTCTAGTGTAGGGTGTCCCTGCCCATGGCAGGGGGACTGAAGCTACGTRATCTTTAAGGTCCCTTCCAATGCAARCCAAGGCATTCTATGATTTTTTCATGTCCAAAGTTGGTGTTACCACAGGTACCCATCGGCTGTGCCAGAGGCTCAGGCTGGAAGTGTCTCATTATCTTTGACTGTAATGACCTGAGTCTCCTGTGCCCTGACAGACTGCTTTTCCAAGGCGTGATGTGATGCAGAACCGTGTTCCTCACCGGCTGCCAGMAGCAGAGATGAAGACACACTCTGAAGTCTGGGATGCGTGAGGAATTGTATTTCCTCCTCATTAGCACCCACGGAGGTTCTGTGTRCACACAGCACAGATTTGCCAGTCCTGCAGGAGCCCCCAGCCCTKTCTGGGAAGGCAGGGGCACCCAGACACAAACAGTGATGTGGCATCACTGTTTATAGAGCCCGCCTGATTAAAGAGTGACAAACTGTTGAGCCCAAAACACACAGATTTGCTGTAACACACAGATACTACGTTGAAACCAACTAGTTTATCACAGAATCATTCTATTTGTCTGCAACCTCAGAAGAAATTGCAGTTTATTGACCAAGTGAGTAGTGAAGTGGCTGAATATCACATTCCATCAGACTTATGTAGGTTCAGCAAGGAGTAAAATCTGTCTTCAGGTTAGTTTCTATGCAAAACTGTGATGTGACTAACGCTGAGATCAGATTTCATTGGCAAATCAAGTAAGAAGCAAAGTGAGGTGCAGAGAACTAATTTAAAATCACAGCTGAAATAATACCAAACATGCAAGTGAAAAAATTACTGACAAAGTTAATTGCWTTTCTTCCATATTAAGATTGTTTCAAGTTTGTTCCAGTGTGAAAGTCACTTGCAAAGACTCTAGGGCATTAAAATTAAGCTTTCTTCTTTTGATTTAGTCCAGGAATTAGCTGCATTAGAACTCAGGCAGGGACACCAGCTAGAAGAAAATCAGAACTGTCAAAGATATGAGATCTGGCAAAGCTCTCAAAGGCAGTACAATAAAAATTAAGTTTCTCACTAATCCCCATGATACATGTGTGCTTATAAGCCTATCAAAATTGCTTTTGATTCTTTTTTTTGTAAATTAGTAGCTTATTTCTCTAGATTTTCATTAGAAC
>NW_026623343.1:1915214-1931151 GCF_030028575.1 Malurus melanocephalus
ATAATTTGTTTCCCTACAAGGTGAGCAGCAGCTTAAGCAGCTCTTTGGGACTGAAAATATTTGGGCGTGCACAATTTGGTACTGTAAATCTTTTGTTCCTGAATTTGCTTTCAGCACCTGGATTGACCTTTATGACTGTGACAAGATCAGAATTAAACAGGTTTTTATAACACATGGACCAAATTTCACCTTATTTATATATATGTAAGTCCACTTTAATGAATGAGATTGCACAGTTAATATAACTACTTTGTTATAAATAAGACCCATTCTGGATCCTGTTTATTCAATAACTCATTAAAACACATTGGTTTGTTTTAATGCAATCTAGTCTCTAACTACTTAAAATGCAGCTCATGGGATTGATAAATATGCTTGGCTCAGGAGGAAAAATATCACATTTACAAAGATGCATATCAGCATTAAGTATGGAATTGAAAAGCCCATAGAAATGTTGTCTTGACAGAGGAAGATGGAGCATGCACTCTCTTCCTGTGGAGCTAGGTAACTCCATTAGTGTTCAGCTTGGAGTGGGAGCTCTGCCTCTTTCAGCACTCACACTCCCATTCTTTCAAAGGGCACGGTCTTCCTTTGTAAGCAAAGGCTCACACTCTGGATGCAGCACTCCTGGCCAGCAAGGGCTCTCAAGGAGCATTTAAAGAAATAACTGTTACATTTTGTTAATATATACCAAACTTCTGCAGATTACTCTGCTCAGTCCATAGTTCAGTGCCTTGGAAATATTCCAGAAAAGCAGCTTGGTCCAACATTGAAAAATAGTATTGTCTGATGCTTGAAAAGTTCACAGGAGAGGGTCAGCTTGGCTAAATCTCCTGATTCACACCAAAGTAACTGAAATCACCTATAGCAAGTTGTTGTTTCAAATTAAAGTTTTCCCATCCTATGAAGAAAGGTGAAGACGTGCTTGAAAAAGATGTAAAAAAAGGCAAAATGTGAAAACTGGAATTAAGCATTACAATTAACTATTAACTGAAAGCTTTTGGATAATTTTCTTTGGCTATTGTTTCAAAATAGTGGTTGAAGTAACAGTTTTGAAGTAACTGATTTGGGACAGAAATGTGCTCTTTATATTAAAATTTCTGTTAGGGCAAAATGCATATGGGAGTTGTGTCTCCATCCCTGAGCGAATAAAGTGGCCACAGTGTACTCAAAGGAATGTGGCTTGATCTCATGCTGGAGAGATATTCTGTTGAATCTTAGAAAGAAAAATTCACCTGTCCTTTGGAAAGTAACAAATGAACAAAGGTCTTTTCTCAGGTAATCTTAAAAAGAAAGCTAATTAAGGAACTGTACAGAAAGAAATGTAGGGATATTCTTGTCTTTTGCAATGGGGTGAGTAAGAATCATCTGTACATGAGAGAAGTCATCCGTGCTTGTCATATAAATCATGTGAGCTTGGCAAGTTTCATCTGAAATGGACCTCTGTGTTGGATGTTTGCCATGAGGGAGATTCTGCCCCTTGAGGACAGCCTCAGCCCAGTTTTAGTTGTTTCACAAGAAAAAAGCTTTTCTTATATCCAGTCAGAATTTCTCTTGATGAGCCTGTGTGTGTCATTGTAAGGATGTGAATCTACTCTGTAGCTGCTCATCAGGTATTGAAACAATATGACTACATCCCCCTGGAGCCTTTCATTCTCTAGGACAAACAAACCCAATTTCTTCAAAATGTCTTCATGCCATATTCTGAAATCCTCTCATCATCTTTATTACTCTGCTCTGGGTCCTCTCCAGTTTTTCATTTCTCTTGAACTGGAGCACAGTGTTCTCTGGGTGGCCTAACAAGTGCCAAGTACTATGAGATAATCACTTTCCTTTATCTGCTGGCTGGACTCTTGYTGATATAGGCTCACTTATGACTTATTGCAAAGACAGAGTCCTGGCTAATGTTTGGTTAACTTCTCATTAGGACCCCCAGCTCCTTTTCAGCAGAGCTAAACCTCCCCAGCCTGTACCCTCAAATGACAATTCATGTTCTTTTTATTACAGCTTGGACTCCTTCATCACAACAAAGGKCACTTTTCATTTTTGCATCTTTCTGCACCAGATCTGTTCAGTACAGTCCTTGTGCTGATYAAGGTTATTTTAGTGCCATAGAGGGAAAAAAAAGAAAAGGTCCAAGTGGGTGGTAGACAGGATGCAATTCCTCCTCCTACTTAGTTCCTGTCTGCAATGTGAGCTGYTGGGACTGGCATGAAGTCCAGCAGCAGAAATCTGTTTGGGTAAAGGAGCTTATTGGTGTGTGACCTGAAACTCTGAAAGGTTTTGTCTCATAGCCATACCTAGATCAACCAGAGGGTAGTGAGCTCCTCCCACTTTGAAGACAAAGGCGAGCAAAAGATGACCCATCAAGACAGATGCTGATCCTCAGGAAGAGAAGTGTAAGGAAGGAAGCACATTTTCTGAGTGAACCTGCTTAGCTCCTGGTTCTGTACACTAAGAGAGCCCTTGAAGTCTCCTTTGCACCTCTGCTGCACAGGGGTATTTTCTTCTCAGTGATATATTCGTACCTCCTTAAGAAAAAAGTACATATTTTTCCATATGTTTTTATTTATCTTATCCATTCCCAATTAGTACAGACAACTTTGTACAGTTTGTTTTTCAAAGCATCAGAGCAAGAGAACTTCCATTGTTTTCTTCATTGAATTCAGTGCTCCACCTCTTGGTTACAACAATGTTAGAAAAAGCTTCCAGGAGTTTTGTCTACATTTCCTTTAATCAATGCCACTCTTACATTACTAGCTATTCCTTAAATCATTTTAAACAAGGTTCCTCMATTTCTTTGCACCTGCAGAGGCTTTTATGGAGTTATCCTATTCCCCCTTAGTCAGTTATGATACTGAGCTAAACTTTTATTCCTTTAATCTTCTCCAGAAATGAATCCCTCAAGTCCTTTAAACATTTTTCGTTGCCCTTTTCTGAATTTCCTGCAGTTTGTTGCAGCCTGTCTGGCAGAGATGTGCTTAGASCAGGGAGCAATATTCTACCTGCAGCTGCCTTGTTTGCTCCTCTCTGCACCTTGTCTCTGGGTTCTCAACTCTCCAGCTGGGGAAACAGTGGTACAGCCCTCAGMAGCCCTTGAGAAATGTAACAGTAGCCAAAAATCAGCTTCAGCAGCTTTAATGGAGTTGGAGCTGAGCCCTCTGTGTGGTGTTTGGCTGAGGCAGAGGAATACAGATGCTGCCAGTCCTGAGCAAGCTGCAGCCCTCCTTAGATGTGCTCCCGAAGCTTTGCATTTTTACATAAGATATAAATCAGAGTGCTTTGTAACTGAAAGCACATGCATGTGTAGTAGGCAGATGGAGGCAGTGATCGCATGCCAAAATGAAGTTTTGGGGCAGGGGGGAAAAGAAAATTAAAGAAAATAGTGCAGCATAGTGTAGTGCATATTCTCAGCCAAAGTGGAATCAAAGTGGAATCCCTCTTAATACAGGAGCACAGGCTGGGAGTTAGGGGATGTAAAGATTGCTTTGCAGCTTTCACTTCCTGAGGAAGAGTATACAGAAATTCAAATCCCAGCATGAGYTTTAACCCACAGCTTCCAACAGCTGTTGGGGATCACATAAGGAATTGGCAAGTCCATGGCAGCAGCTGTGACTTGCCACATCCCTGGAAGCAGCACAGAGCTGTAAGAGATGGAGGTGATGCAGGTACTTTTGTGAGGCATTTTCCACTTGGGTTGTATCAAAACAGAGCAGCTGTGGTGACAGAAGATATTCAAGACCTCCCATGTTACTTTCTTCAATGGAGTTAAAAGATCATAATTTTTTTTTAGACTATAAAACATTGTTACAAATTTGTGGTGTTATATACACTAAGTCAAAATTCAAGGGCTTGATCTTTATAAGAGAAAATATGTTTTGAAGTCAGAGACATCCTATTTCATGCAAGGTCACATGACTTTAGAGCCAGAGCTATGAATTACACTTGGAGTGTAATAATTTCAGGTGCTTTATTTGCATATGCCCCCAAAACAAGATGAACACCTTGATCTGAAGACATGGATGCCCATTCTAACATCTCTGAAAAACTCACATCCCTCTTGGTGGGGAAAGGACACAGCCACAATGCAGCAGTCCTAGAGGTGGGYCTTTATTCAAAGCTCCATCAACAAAGAAGAGTTAACTCTTATCTGTTCTGTGACCTTCATGTCTGTCATACTATAGGGCATTTGAGGATTATTATTTCTTTATGATAGACAAGCAGCACACAGTAGATGAAGGGAAGTAATACTTAGGCAGGAAATCAGCAGTGTCCTTACAAAAGAGAATTTAATCCTTTGCAAACATCTTACCCTACCCYTCAGAACAGCTGGTGGGCTTTTTCCTTTCTCTGCCCAAAGGAACAACAAAGAAACAGTCTGTGTAAATGTTTTATTTTTCACACTAACAGCTAGCCTTGCTTTTCAAAYAGTGAAATGTCTGAGGGGGTTACACCTGGATGTGGGCTTAAGGGTCAGGTCAAAGAAGGGAATCGATTTTTTTCCCCTGCTTTTAGAGATCAAACTACTGAATGTGCGAGATTAAATATCAGGTAGTAGGTATTTCTATGGAGCTAGTCTGTACTTGCAGAAAATTCGGTGGCACCACATATGTTCCACAGGGAACACATACATATTCCATCTGGAACAGGATTTCAGGGAGTGTGGTGTGCAGTCATTTGGGAGTGGGTTTTCTCTACTCACTCAATCCACTTCTGATTACTTTCAGCAGCCTCAGAGATATAATCCCCCTCTATGTAATAATGCCTCTAGATACAATTCTTGATGCATTCAAAAGAGCTGGACCAGAAAATGAGTATGTATTTACAAATATATTTTCATACAGGAGTTGAGTATCCATTATAATGGAACAAAACTTGCAGTAATGAATGAAATTAAGAAAAGCAAGACAAATCACCTTCTTTCACTCCGGAGAGTCTATCCTGAGACTTCCAGCACATCATGCAGATGTGCCCTCAAATTTGGACTTGATGTCCAGATACTCCACACACAGGCCCTTCTACCTTTCCCCCAAATTCTGAAAACTTTACTATCCATTTAAGTTAGTTGATCATTGGTTMTTTAGCTATGATTAGATATGATKACTTAGATTAGATATAAGGAAGAAGGTGTTTTTATGGTGAGAGTGGTGAAACACTGAAGCAGATTGCCCAGAGAGGTGGCAGATGCCCCATCCCTAGAAACATTCGAGGTCAGTTTGGATGGGGATCTGAGCAACCTGATTGAGTTAAAGATGTCACTGCTCATTGCCAGGGGATGGGATTAAATGGGCTTTAATGGTCCCTTCCATCTCAAACTATTCTATGATTCTGTGATTCTACTGCTAGGAACAGGTCTCTGACACATATGGAGAAAAAAAATCTATGAGTGTATATCATTGAAAAACTTCATAAACAATGAATGTTCATGTCTATATAATTGAGCTTCTCAGCCCTGGAGCTTCCTTTCTTTTCTCAGRTATCTTAAATAAGTGCCCACATCAAAAGTTGGTTCCTTAGCTTTTGAAATAATTTTGAGTCACTGGCATCCACAAAATTATGGTAATTCTAGCAAATAAATGCTGTCTCTGATGAGAGTCAATAAAATTGTCTAGAGCTGTTTTATTTGGTTTGATTTGACCGTGTACTCATCTCCTGCTCCATCTCTGTGTACTCAGTGAAGTCTGAAAGGGATTCAGCTGAGCAGCTAATAGACATTTATTCCAGGATGAGATAAACCTTTCTGCATGTTCTATCACTGCATTGACTAGCTCTCYACCACATAGGGAAGCTCCTAGAACCCAAATCCTCAAACTCAAGCTCTGAGAAAGTGAAAGAGGTGACAGAGGGTGGCTTAGGCTGACCAAGTAAGTATGTGTAGCACTGATCTGTGCCAAGCCAAGCCTGCAGGCATATACCCATACTAAAAAAAAAAAAAAAAAAAAAAAAAAAAAAAAAAAAAAAAAAAAAGGTAAAAATAAATCAAGCAAAAAGAAACCTGAAAGCAGAAAAAGCCACGAGAAAAGCATCATTCTACCCAAGAAAAGTTCTTCTGTATAATTAAGTTTGCTCCATTTAAAGTAAATCCTCTCCTGTCTGTTCTCTTTATGCTGAGGCGCTGTGCACTTGGCAAGGCTCTAGCTGAAACAGTGTCCTTCAGAACATGGGCAGACAATTTCCCAGTGGTTATAAGGCATCAGGAGAGAGTGTTTGTAGTGATCTGGGGGAGTGTGGAGGGACCTGTGTGCTGCAAGAGAGCTGGCAAGCTCAGGCCATGCTTGTAGAATGATCTTATTTCCAGGCAGAACCCAATGGCCTCATCCACACATGCAGTTTAATCAGGGTTCATCACTGTAATCAGGCTGGTTAAAAATAAACCAAATACCATGACCACTCCATTATTTTGGTACTCAGAAAGAAAACACATGAGTTTCTGCAGTTTTGGTTCCAAGGAAGTCCATGCATGTGGACATATATTTATGACTCCTTGGGTTTTGGTTCTGTCTCCCTCAGTGCTCTCCATGTCACAGYGAAAGACCTGAGAACGCTGGGAGTRTTTTGGATGAGAACAGCTGGAGAGGGAAAAGTGCATCTAAAGACTTCCTTATGCTGGCAAATCTTGCAGCTTTGACTGCACCAGTAAAGTGGCCATTCTTACCTCTCTGAGACCCGATGCAATCACACCAACTAAAGGTGCTTCTAGTGGCTGAGCTTCTTCTGCTTGCAGCTGCAAAATGAGTTTTGCTAGTACAACTGATACTTTCAAACCAATATAACTATATATAACTGCAGCTTCCAGAAAGAGAAGTAAAACAAACACTCAAGAAAAAGGGCCTGTATCATTGTGTGTTAGTGAAAACAGCTATTATTAACAGAATAAAGCCACTCTAACATGAGCTGGGCCTAAGTGGCAGGCAAAACCATGGTATTCYGAGTGGAAATGACACAGAGAGACTTGTGTAAACTGCAAGCTCAAGAAAGGTGTACAAAATATCTCTGCCCCACATTCCTTCTATATTTAGGCATGCAAAATCTCCATCCCTATCATGTGCATCAGCAGGAGAAGGAATTGACTGGGTAATTTATGCTGAAACTCATTCAACCGCATTCATTTAGATAGCTGTGTTAAACCTCTCCCTAGATTTTCATAACACATAATGCAGTGCTATTGATTTATTCCCTCTGGATCCTTCTTTCTGCATACCTCAGTACTGCTGCCAAGCATCTGAGCCTTTGAGTCTGTGCAGCACAAGCTACCCACTTCTCCATTCCACATYTGTAAAAAATACCCTACAGTTGTACTCAAGGGCTTTTTGTTGTTCCTGGGTTTCAAGTGGTTTTTTTGCTTTGTGCTTCCCGGGGCTCCTCAGAGCCTGCTGTTCACTCAACCTGTTCACCAGAGAAGAAGTGGCACTATGAACCAGATTTTGGAGCTGGCTGGGCTGCCCCTGTGATGCCTTCCCCTTCCCTAAGCAGCAGCAAAATAGAACCAGTAATAACGTGGCACACCAGGATCTGAGGCAAGCAAAGACAAATACAGATAATTTCCCTGCTACTACTATGGACAGTGTAGGCTGTTTCAGTATAGCATTCCATGAACCAGCCTCAGGGAGTGTGGCCTGCTGTTTGCATGCTGCAGATGACTCCTCAGTATCTAAAATTTGTTTCACTCTGAGCCTTAAGCCCCTCTYGACTCCTTCTGTCCTGCAAAGTGTTGTGGATTGAGTGTGCATGTGACAGTGACAGAATGGGGTTTCAGACAATACAAGACAGGGCGCTAACACTGTCACCTCTGAGTGTGCCSAAGTCTTAAACACAGCAGACAAGCAAGTCTGGTCACCTTTATTATTGAACTACAAAACTGTTTATACTAAAGACTCCTTTTCTTCCACTCCCCAAAACAGGGTTTGAAAACACATACCAGGTGAGGGGGCTTCGTTGCTTACCCATGGGGATAGGGCCACAAACCCTGGGGCAGAGATGCCTGAGGGTATGACAATTGAAGTACACAAATCTGTCTGACACAGTGGGTCAAAGTGAATAAACATAAGTTTTACACTGATTTGCATGTGGAGCCTGTACAATCACAAAACTTGTACCTACTGCTGGTCACAAGCCTTGTCCTGACCYCCCAGAAGAAGTGAACCCTTTCAGCACAGTCAGTAGAGGTGTTTCATGCCAACCAGGAAGGTCCTTCTACCTCTGAATATATATCCTTCAACAGGTCTGCAGCTGAAGCCTACAGTTAAGGCAGATCAAAGTTTTACTCTGTGGCATAGTAGCTGGCATCTTATTTTAAAAGCTCAAGCATACTCTTTAAAAAAGCAATGAAGTGAAACCAACTGACACTATAATTTAAATAGAAATGGTGTTTAGTTGCCTTTTCCTGTATCACTTCTAAAAATAGGTGCTGCATATCCTCTCTGTATTTACATACATATATGCATACACATAGTGGCTGTCAATCACKTGGTAAAAAGTGCACAGTTTGAAATGGAAATGCTTGCAGCTTAGGAAATGGAGAAATACTATAACTCAAGCAATCTGAAGATGAGCCTGTCTGAATGATCATAWGGACCTCAAGGTAATAGACAGGCACTGCTTTTCCCTCACAGAATGCCTGCCCCTTTCAGGCCATCGAGCAGCCCTGAGTGGTGATGATCAGCACTGGGCAGTGGGGGAATCACTTGGCTGTAGGACATGTCTCATCCATCAACCCCAGTATGAAAAATTCTAGCTTAGATGGTTGTGATTTCTGCCATTTAATGACCAGACAGTCCTAAGTCTCACAATGGAGAGTATTGAAAATTCTTTTTGCAAGCTGTGGAGCTGCTGATATTTCTGATAAAAAACAAAGCCTATTCTTTCAGGATTTGTGGTTCTTAGACTTCCTTCCCCTATTAGGCAGAGCTGAACAGATACTGTGTTGGTTTCTTTTCTTCCTGTTTTGCCACAGGTCTCATTTCAGACTTCTTACAGTCTTTCACACCGTCACCTTACGACCACAAGTAATGCTCACAGACACAAGCCATGACAAAGAGCAGTTAAGGATTCCAATATCTAATAATAAAAAGGGGGAAAAATACATTTGAGAACCATTCAAGATGCTTTACCATTCTTCCTTAGAGCTCCTGTTCTGCCACATCTGTTGCTTAATTTTTCCCACAAGAAATAAACTGGAGCACAACCAGTAAATTTTAAAGGAAGACATTTATAGCTCTGTCATATCTCCAGTAGTCAGTTTGAAGTCTGACATAAGAAGACCAGCTGCAAGGGATATGTTTACAAACATGAATTTTTTTAAAGATTGATGGCCACATGCCAAACCATAAATGCTGAGTAATTAATTATCCAGAGTGCCTTGTGAATCATAAAGGCAATTCATCTTTATGTTTAGTTGAGCCCTGTTGCAGGACATTATCAAAGTTGTATAAACCAAGTAAGCAAGGAAAAAAAATCAATTCCAAAGTGATCTTAAGTAATAAGACAACTGAAAAAAAAAAAAAAACCCGAAGCAACAAAGCAAATGCATATAACTCTATTTAATCAAAATCCAAGCTATTCTTTCATGAATTTATTCATTCCTAAATTATATATCTGTTATCATAGCTAGACATGCATGTGATTTACTGCTTCAGATGCCCTTCAGAACATGTAATTCCTCTTGCAATTGATGAGATTTTGTCATACAGGTGCAGGGAAGCTTTCCTCTTTATTATCTGGACATGTTTGATAGCAGAAGGACTATGAGCATACGATCTAAACCCTGAAATGAAGCAAATTTGGTTTCAGCTCAAGGCTTGTCATTTAACATTTCGTGCAAAGATCTCTAAGTTAACAGCTGCCTTTACATCAAAGCTGCTGTTAAAACTTCCCTATGTCACACATCTCCAGTGAGGATAAAGCCACTAGTAATAGCTAGGTTACAAATYTAAGGGTGGTGAGGGTAAGTACACACTATATTTCATACACACAAACAGGTCAAAACCTCTGCCTTGGACATTTCGATGAGGATGAAATTGCCTTTACAAAAATCAGGCAAAGTTCAGTGGAAGATTTCACCAATATAATTGGCAGCAGCTTTCTAGGGAGAGGAACTGCTGAAGGAATTGGGTTCTGGGGGCAAAGGGACATTAAACACACTCTGTCAGCTGCAGACTGCAGACTATGCAGTAGCACTCCCACTGAGAGCTAATGGATGATGAAGAGACACAGCCAAAATGTCTCTGCAATGCTCAAGAGCCCCGGCTGTGCTCAGGGAGAGATTTCATCCTGGAAATCCAAAATCCTGAACTCTCCTCCCTTGGAGCAGAGCAAGAAGGAAGAGCAGAGGAGGAAAGCCCTTTGAATGAAAACCACATGCACAGTGTGTGCRAGGGGGACATGACCAAGGGAGGTGTGTTTTATGCTTATGGAAGTGGCCCCTGGGAAACTTCTCTTTGGATGGTTTATGAATGTAATATTTGTTCCRCCATGTGCTCAGCCATTTAATCTCCAAGGTCTCTGTGCTGCAAAATATAGCCCTGAACAGAGTGGTGTGCTCTTGCAAAGCTTCACTGACTCAATGGGATTCTCACCAGTGCACAGGCTGCAAGCAGCCTAAAATAAAACTCCAAAGGAGTTAGTGACTTGTGCACGCAAGACTTTGYATGCTGCGTATTAAATCTATCCGTAGGTGGTGTTAAACTTAGAGTGTGGTCTGTCATTYGGAATGCCAGTGCACTAAAAGGAGATTGTCAGGAAGATATTGTCTACGAATATAAGTGCCATGTGTTAAGTGCAGTTTTTATTTGAAAGCTAGGGGGAAAAWTTTATTTGGTTATTGTGTTGGTTTTTGTTTGCTTGTGCTATTTTAAAAATGTACCATTTCCTGTGCTGCACTCCAGCAAGTTTGGAGTAATTTGGTAGGAATCCTGGTAGCTCTCTTATCACAGTAGACCACTGCACATTCAGAAAATCTGTCTATCATTTGACTGTTACTATAGCAACAACCTAGTTCCAGCTGGAAAATACTGGTCCACTTCTGCCTGCATACTCTGCTCTACAGGCTTGCYTTCTCCCATGGAGCAGCAGCAAAATGTCTTTTAGCATTTGAGGCATAAAATAACACTTGGGAAAGGAAACTCTGTGGAAAGGACACTGCCCTACCCTCCTGGYTTGCACTAGTAAGCAACTTATCTACTTCCAGATTAATAAAGTAGTGTATCTCTAAAACAGATTCCTGATAATTATTTCCAATTTTGTTGCTGAATTCATCTATATTTTAAAAAGCAGCTTCATAGCTTTTTAACTAATTAAACATTTTTCTGAATATGGCTATAAATCAAGACACTGTTTTCTTGGTAATTATCATGAGTTCTTCTCCACCCATTGGAAGGGGTGTATGCTAACCCGCTGGATACAGGGATTACAAACGATCTCCAGATGGTGCCATGGCAGGCCCAGCTGATGGTGAATTTAAATCCAAATGCTTATCTTCCCAGCCACAAGCAAGCAATYGTTTCAAAATGTGCCTGAGGTTTCCCAGGAGGGAAGAGGCAGAGTCCCCGCTTTGGACTCAGGAAGGACCTCTCCGTGCTGTTCCCAAAACCAGGTCAGCACTGGTCCTGGTGACAGAGTGCTTCAGCAGCAGGAGATGTTTCTTTAGGACAATATGTTTTGCGTGCCCCAGCTATCACAATTGTCCAGGCATGAGGACAGTGTGCTGGTAACATGCCTGCTTTCCAGCACAAAGTAGAGGAGTTTAGCTTAGTCCATCGTAATTTTCCAGCAGTAAAATTTCTGCAGGAAAATGGTACCCTGATGGACACCCCACAGCTTGTAGGTTCTGTCAGTACCTTGCCCAGGACAGTCCACTGTGTCCTTAGTGCAGTTGTTGAGGTGCAAAAGGCTAATGATGAGATCTTTGTTCACCTTTTTCATTCCTGCCTTCTGATAAAACACTTTCTAATTTCTTTCCTACAGATCAAACCCACAGGAAGCAGCAGTGTCCACCTTGCCGAGGAGAAGGAACAAAGGAAATACTGTAAAGTCAACAGGTTGCTATAAACACAGATGATCAGCCCATTAATGCATGATCTGAACTTTAATATACAAATATATCAATGCAAAAAGCAAAAAGGAGGAATAAAATCTCATTAGTTGGTCAAGTCAGATGCTGAGCTATTTGCCAGGCTTGGAGTTTCTTACCCTATTTTGGTCTGATGTCCTCAAAGGATGAYTTCAGTAGGATTCACTTTGAGTGAATTTCAATAGGATTCACTCTGAGTGCTTTTTTCAAAACCTTTGGCTTCCTTCCCCAAATTCTCTGGCATACTTACCTGTATGAGTGGGAAGAATTTAGGGAAATGTCTTTATTTTTGAAAATTAAGCAGAATATTTTTGAGGATCATCTCTGAATATCTGATAGATCACTGAAATTATGCACACCAAGGCAGAGAAATGATGCTCAACTCTCATTCTGTTACATATATGCTTTCAATCTTGACCCTGAACCCACAGAGACATGACTTTTCTGTGATGTCTGTGTCTCTGCCAACTTCTTAAAAGTTCTAGTCTTTTTTTATCCCAGCAGTGAACAACACATTTGCAATTTTAACAGAGAGGTTTTATCTTTTGCCTCCCTCAGTTCAGCCTGGTAGAGTGCTGAGGCTCAAACAATTGAACATCCTCATCATGAAAAAGATGCAGAGATAGTTGCTTAACAAATTTTGACTTCAAATGACGCACCAAGGATTAGAGGAAGTATCATGTAATTGGTTTGCAGCCTCCATTAGAATGGAGAAGTTTTTTCTTGTCTCTCCTTTGTGCATTGATTCTCTTGGGCGATCTGTCTCCTGCCCACAGCCCAATGCAATTGATGAGAGCTGGGGCACTGTGAGGGCACCCAAAACAAGAGGCTACAGTAGGATGACCTGACATGGAAGAGTTTGCCCAAAGAGGCTGGAACTAGTCAAAACCTCTGGAGCAGAAACCGTGTGTGTAGAATCCTGTTCTCTTCACTCAAGGCTCCTGAGGATGGAATAAAACTGAAGTTTCAATGCTTTTCTCAGAACATCATTCTGATGTTCTGAGCTTTCAGCTCAGGTGGTGCATCTATTTTATGCTTGGAATCCTTAAATTGTTACACACTATAACATTTTTTATCTCTCCTGGTTCCCTCATGCCCTTCACCCACAGCAAAATCATTAGGGTCATTTATGAAGTTAACACAATGCATAATAGGCTTAACTTCTCAGTAATTTTTTCTCCTTCCTATACCATTTATCCACGTAGGCATGTGGTCTTTAGAGATGGGTGAGCTTCCTTGGTAGGGAAGGCTGGAAAATATACCTTCTAGTAATGGCAGAAATTACTATTTAATTTGGATTTTAATGTGATTTTCCAGGCAGCATGTCCAAGAACTTATCTTTCTGATTGAAAGAAACAGCCATTCTTTCACACCTGTTAGGAWCTTTTCTAAATTAATTTAAGCAACYCCACTGTTTGAATATCTCCTATTGGAGGCTGGCTTGTTGTCCCACCGTGGGTATGGGAGGTTTATTCTTCCAACATGCTGTTTTGCTATCCACTCACCCCTGAAGTCTGTCTGGCCTGAGAATCCAACCTGTSTCTTGTATGTTAAATTGTGGAGTTCTAACCATAGCCCTAGGGAACAGTGTTGAACAACATGATTTTTTAATGAGCACACTCAGTGTGGGTTGCTCTTGTTTAACATAAAGAAAAACATAATCCCTGCTCCAAGCCATTTGCAGTCTAAGGGCTCTATTGTGGCCCTAAGCAACATCCAGCAGTGGGGGGAAGGTGCAGAGGGAGTTACTCCTGAAGGCATTTTTACCRAGTCTGTGGGAGCTCAAAGAGTAGCAACTGCTGCTACTCTCATGTATAAACATGGGGAACATGACTGACACAAATTGGTAGCTCAGCTCTCACTCAGGGGGAGGCATGAAGCTTCTCTTTATGTCTGAATRTCCTTGTCTCCACCCCATCTTTTTCACTTGTGCAGAATTACAGCAGAAGGACATACGGGAGGTTACAGGAGGTTGCAGTAGAGCAGACACAGCATCCTGCACACGAACATTGCCACGAATATTGGTAAAGCTACCAAAGCAAATTTCTTCCTCGGCAAACAGGTTGCAGTTGTCTTAACAGAAAGGGCAAACAGACTTTTGTGCTCAGCCAAAAACTGAAGGTAGGCCAAGAAAGGTTCTTTCCAACCATGGCTGGTTTACGCAGATGGATCAGAGATGGTGTCATGAACCACGTCACGTGTTTGCACAGCATATAATTCAGAGATGGCTTCCTCTTCACCTGCCTTTGGAGTCAGTAACTCACTAAGGACCTTGTTCTAAAACTTTTACAGAAATGAACTTCTTGAATCAGTGCTGTTTCAGTCCTTCAGAGGAAAAAGAACTTGCCCAGCCAAGGAAGGAAAGCTCTTATTGYGACAAGCAAAGAGCATCTGYTCCTAAACAACCACCTGTCTCTTAMCAACTCTTTTCTGCAGGACATAAAACCAGGAAAAAATAGTTTGAGTCCTCAGACTGTCAAACTAAACCTTCCAGGTAAGAACAGATACTGTAGATTCAGAGATTTTATTTTCTTCTTGACATCAGAGAGGCCTTTTGCCAAAAGAGAGGCAATCAGAAGGAGGGTGGTAAGAAGATAGTTGGGGAAGGCATCATAAAACATGGAAATCTGCCAGGTGTCAAATGAACAGCTGTCTGGGGGATGAGAACAGGGGACAAGAAATAGAGAAAAAGAGGAATCAGGAAATCCAGGACACTTCCTGCACGTCTACATGTCTACATAGTAAAGACAAAAGAGTGTAAAGAAGATTGGAGACAACAGCAAATGAAATGAAGCTGACTAAAAAAGAGAATGTTTTTAGACTGACGGAAGAAACCAGTGGAAAACAGGTACCAACTAATGTCAAGTTAGCCAACTTGACCTTTTGCAAGCATGTATATGACTTCAGAGGCCAGAAATGTGCTCTTGTCCTTAAAAAATGCAACACACTGCCCATCAGACAGTCAGACACAAAACCTGAGCAGTTCCAACTCAGAAGTCTGTAAAAGATGTTAGGAGTGCTTTGCTTAGATGAGTCTGATATAGCCAAAGAGATACAATATCTCAGGTTTGACAAAATTGCCGGTACCACTTCCTTCATAGATAGAATTCATACAAGGATTAAGAACTCTTCAGTCTGACGTATTGGTGCATACAGTAAGAATTATGCCAGTATTACAATCTAAAAAAGAAAGTAAGCAATTGAAGTAATTCAAGACAATGAAAAACCTGTGTTCAGATTAGATTAAATCAGGACAGACACACAGCTCCATATTTGTAATTTTCCAGTGTACCCATACTTTGGAAAGGGAATCAAAGAAACTGCAATAGCACCTAAGTTAAGACCATAAATGGCAGCACTAAAATCCATCCACAGCCCAGAAGTCCCCAGCCCGGGATGAGCTTGCAAAATCTACCAGATGCCTAAATAAAAATGTCAGTGTCTGTTTGGAAAAAAGACTGGTGAGATGGATATGTTGTAGGGACCCAAAGGCAGATCCTTCTCTTTAAGACCTCTGGTCATATAATAGAAGCACAGGCTGATTTGGTTGGAAGGGGCTTTAGATACAATTTAGTTCCAAAGCTATGGGCAGGGACACCTTCCACTGGACCAGGGTGCTCAAAGCCCCATCCAGCTTGGCCTTAAACACTTCCAGCAAAGGGGCATTTTCAGCACACCCCTAGACCAGCAGCAGGTCCGGGGTTATTCCAAAACACCTTTGAGAAAGGCAAGGCCCTCTCTTCTTGTGCAGTGAGATAAGAGGAAGTTGCTTCCATCACCCCATCAATCCCCAAAACATGCAAACCCACATGTCTGTCTCCATAAGTGCCACACAAAATAGACAAAGATGAGGATGAAAGGGGCACTGTC
>NW_026623343.1:1931489-1952815 GCF_030028575.1 Malurus melanocephalus
ATAAGCAGAATAGGGCACGGGATGCCTGACCTTGCCATGCGCTAGGGCAGAATTGCCTTTTCAAATTGGTTTTCTCAGAATTAAATGCAACCTCCCTGAAGCCTGTATGGACAGCACAGAAATGTAACCTCTTCATGATAAGAATAGATAACCTTATCAGACCTCAGCACAGGCACACACAGGTTGAAAAACATTTGGCATGACAACACAGATTTTTCTTGCAGCCTTGCCAAGCATATCTGAGCCAATTCAATCAAACATAACAATGTATTGTTAAGTAATGAGTTTCCTAAAAAGGGCCAAATTCTGTGTTACGCCTCATAGGAACAACTGTGTGAGTGGTCCTTTTGTGCACAAGGCTCTACAAGTTAATATGATTTGAAACCAACATCACTTTCATTTGGGTTTCTTTCCAAAAAAMGCTGGTTATGATTTTACAACAGTAAATGGGAGCTGTGCAGACTTCTAAGCCTGGTTATTTTGTAATTACTGGTGCAGACATACAGGCACATGTATGTCATACAGGCACGTTTCCAAAAGACTGGTTCCAGCTCCCTGTTATTGAAGGCAGTCACATCTCACAAAATTATTAAAGTACTTTTGTCCAAACACAATTATGCCTATGTTAAGAATCATGGTGGTATTATTCTGTATTAAAAAAAAAAAAAAATAAATCAAATCTTTGACATACTTAAATAAATGAAGCTCAGTCTAACCTTTTCCTTGCTGGAGTACTGAGGTTCTCCTGGCAGCTCTGGCAGGGAACCCATCAGTGACTCCACACACTGGGCCTTATACAGATGGCATGTAGGGAACAGTCTGCAGTTTGTTTTCATGCATTGTCCTGACAACACAGCAAAATGTTTTCAACACCTCAGAGCTGTCACTGGACCCTTCTGCAGGACAAAGTTTAAGAGTTGTTGGTCCATATTATCTCACCTGGAATTCTGCTGTGTGACTTTGCTGTCACTCAAACAGTGGCTGGAAATTTTGTTCTTGTTTCTGACCTGCCTTTGATCACTGTGGAGCTGACCTCAGAGTAGTCTACTGCTGCCAATCTTCCTGCCATTCTCAGCTATTCTCTGTCCAAAAGGCCAAGCAGCTTCCCTGTTTGTTCTGTTGCAGTGGGCTCAAGGTATAGTTATTATGTAAATAAATTAATAATTTCAAACCTCAGACACACAATGACAGCTATTATGCGTGGTTTAAATACAAACCATAGGCCAGGTGAAGTCCACACAAATATGTCATTTTACACCGTCAGGAAAACTGGTCCCATCATTCATTATTTTATTTACAAGTGCTTGCCATATTATCTTTTGTCTCCCCATCTAGCAGTTTTGTTCCTTGCAGGAATGTGGCCATAGGAAAACAGAGAATGTAGGAGAATGGTTAGAAGTKATAAATGTGTCAATATTTCATGAGCAGTGACATCAATCAGCAGCCACAAAGACTCAGCGAAGACTCTTGGTATTCTGAAGAGAAGGAAACTAGAGAGAGTCCCTACTTTTGCAGTGTCTGAAACTTATTCAATTATGGCCTGAAAAGCTGCAGGTCAGGACATGGTCACCAGTGATGTTACRCCAAACCTCAAACTTTGATGAAGATTTCTGGTTAACAATGTTATTGTTGTTATTGTTATTATTATTATTATAAATTACCTGCTCACTTTATGTTAAAGCACACAAACAAAAGAAAAGAAAAAGTTAGCAGAAGGCATACAAGAGTATATTCACAGTTAATGGAAACCTTCACCATGTCAATTGTACTACCTTCAGCACAGGTGAGATGGTTCAGTGTAAAATCTGGTTCATAATGCTGTAGGATTTGACACATATTTAATGGCCTAAATCAGAGCCTCTGCCCTGCCTAACCCTGCCCCAAAACAGTTAATTTCTAGTTCAGTAATACACAAGTTGTTTTATGTGCAACTGGGGACTCAAAATCAGTATTTTCTATGACAGGTAAATTCCCTAAATTATAAGATTATACTTAATAAACAGGTAATTGCCAGACACAAGGACATGAGCTCTCTAAGATACCTCATTTTTCATGCCACACAGCAAATGTTGTGACCCAGTTTCCCAGGGCTACCAGTTTCCTTTCACCTGGAAACACTGAGAACTCCATTTCGTGCTTTCAGGCACTAGGCAGGTGTGAGTCTGCAAGCCATAGAGCTGTGACAATGTAAAGCCCCTACATATAAGAGCTGGTTACTCTTCTTGTTTAGAAAAAAATCTAACCTAAACCTGTCTTGATTCAGCTATTATCCAGTGCCACCACATCCTGGCTATCTAGTCCATCTATGGAGACAAGTAATTATGGTTTGTCCAGGAGGGATGTGACCAAGGTATCAAGAACACTTCTCCCAGTTAATTCTTTAAARATTAGATGTCTGGTAGCCCTGGACAGTAAGACATGGGAATCACTCCCTTTTCCCTTGATGTTAAGTACTCTTATGTTCCTGATTTTAAAGGCAAAAGTAGAAATTATTTTTATTCAAATAAGATGCTTTTTACACCAGCAAGAAAATAATTTTATTACTTACTTTCTTTATTATAGGCATATAACAACTGCCTTTGACGTGAAATAATTCTTAGACATTACGATTTGAAAAACTGAACTGTAATAATGAGCTTGAATACCTCAGGGAGTAAGGATATAAAAACATAGTTTTTTAAAATTAAGTAATTTTTAAAGCTAAGCACGGTCACAATGTCTTTCAATAAGTGTGAGGGTATCCTAAAATATAAATAACATTTTTTCACCTCTCTAGTTTYGAAGCATGACTGATTGCATTCAAAACAAAAATTCAAAGATTTTTTTTTTTTCTGTGCTGTGGTTATGAATCGTAAGTTTCATCCCTGAAAGTTGTAAAATGACTGAGACGTAAATCTTGCAAAAGCAATGCATAGARTAAGCACAATAATTCAGACCTAACTGCATGGTCATAAATAGGATTCTTTAATGTATAATAGGGTCCAAAGTTTCGTAACTCTCACAGTAAATCTTGTTTTGGTCTGGGGAAAATGACAGGGTCATGCTCAGATGTGTTCATTTAGATTTATAATTTCTTTTAGCCTGGTTCATAAGACTCTTGTCTCAATATCATTAGTGAGTTTTGCAGGCAATATAAATCTTGGAGGGAATTTTTGCAGAAGGSTAATAATTTGTCCTAAAAACTCATGGTTATATTGAATCATTTTCTCACATCATTAAACTAATTTTGTTTTCTCCCAGTCTATAAAATCTTTTCTCACAACATTCTAGATATTTCAATGCTACATGGAAAAAAGCCATATAGAAGGATTTCACATTAAGTGACAGTAACATTAACAGCAAAGCAGGAATAAACTAAACAAAACAAATCAAAGGCTCCAGTSCCATATTCAGTATGTATCATCAGTAAAAATCAAATGTACAGATCAGTGAAGCAATTTGCAGGCAGGAGTTAGGGAGTGAGAAAGCCTGGGATTTCCTGCCAGCTGCATCACAGAGTTCCTGTCAGATGCTGGCCTCATCATTCAGCTCTTGCAATGCTGCCAAGCCCCAATATGCAAATTAATTAACCAATTCTTCACTTCACCAGCCTCTGAGATTAACAAAGTATTTCTGCAAGTACCTCTTATTTCTTTGCTTTCTAGGCTGGTGAGGATCCTGTTTTTCAGATTCTCACCACTGCCTCCCAGAACTGCATTTTATTCCTGAATAGAATTTATTCTCACTCAATCTCTTGGCTCCAGGARCATCCACAAGATATGTATCATGAGGTTTGCAGTGGAACCAAGAATTGGTAACTACTGTCCTTGGTGGTCCTGCTTGCAATGAGAATTCTCTTCCWCTGATTGGATCTACTTCACGTGGATTTACAAAGACTTTGCTCATGTTTGTGGGTCTCTGAACTGCTCAGGAGAAAGGTGCAGTATCTGTGCTGTACACAAAATGTGTTTACATCTAGCTTTGAATTCTSCTCAACTGTTGGCCAGACAGCTGATGATATTATCCAATTTCTAGAGCCCTTCATCTGCTCTATGAAATGGAAAATAGCTGTATTTATGTAAATAATAAATGAAATGCCAGGAGGTGGCACTTGAAAATATTTACTATGCTTCCTGTGCTTTATTTGGGCCAATAAAAACATGTTACWGTGTGCTGCAAATAGTTTCCTTTATGCAGCTCTTCCCATCAGCTTTTAATGAGAGGGGGTTCAGTTCCTGTGCTCAGTGATACATCAGTGCAACCCCATCTCACATTCTGCAGTGGTGGCAGTGCAAAAGAAGAGTCACATCCTGCATGTGACTGCTTCTGGGCTCCAAAACACAAAGGGCTTTCCCTTAACCTTCACACAGGGCAAGAACCCRGCTTTGGGAATAGTGGCTGAGAGCAGAGACACTTTTTTTTATAACACTGAATTTCTGGAATTGTATTCTTGCAAGATTTAACTGCATACAAAACAATTTTTAATAAGGTCCTCTTTGATCTTTGCACAGACTTCCAAGCTTATTTTATTTTACTACACTTTGAAGTAATTGTAGGCTATGGTATGGAAATAGAGAAGGAAATCTCTCTAGAGAAGCATGGGGGAATTGCTGCAGCTGGAGAACCATAGAAAACAGAGCTACAAGGGACCATGAGAGGTTATACAGTGAAAGCTTTTGATTTAGCATGGATTTTGAAAGATTACTACAGTATAACAATGTCAAATCAATTTAAAATTGTTCTTTTCGGCACTATTGTGTTAAAGAGGAAGGATATTTTTCCTGAATGCCTGGTGAAATAAAGTAAGTTGAACATTTCCTSTTCCAAAATAGTTTTCAACACATGGACTCTGCCTTTCTCCTGGCTGGAGGCACTCCATGGCAGTGCAGCTTCAGAAAGGTATTGCATTTGTAGTTAGTGATCTCTTCTCTGAAATGCTAGAGAGAGTAGAATCATATATGGCATGCCACAAAATTTTATGTAGTGGTTTTGTAATGAGAGAAACAATACTTCCTGAAGCAGAAGGGGGAAATGGTCCTCTGGTGTACTTTTTTACAGCAGCCAGGAAAAACTAGCAATATGGTAGAAAGTAATTTTATGTTTTGACCTCTCAAATTCCTTCCAAAGTGATTTTGTGTGCTACAAAAACTGAGCTGTCACCCCTATACCAATTACTTGAATTCTCTAATCTCTTTCCATTACTCTGCAAAATCTCAGTTTCTTAATCCCTTCCCTTCCCTTATTGGAGGCAAAAATCTGTCCTGCACCCATAGAGATTGAAGAGATATTAAAAGGCCGAGGAGAGAACCCGTGTCCTCGTTTGCTTTTCAGCAAGGAATAAATCATAAGAGTGGGAAACTGCCTTTGAGTGTCAAGGAAAAGAAAGATGTGACAGAGCAGTGAGCCTGATTTYGTGTGCCCTGCTGTAGCCCACAGGTAATTCTGCTGAAGCAGCTGTCACACGGGGCTCGGTGCCACCAAGAGTGGCACTGCAGAGTTGGGCCACTTCAGCACGTCTTGTCTCTACCACAGTAGACACACATGAGGGCAATTTACATTTTATTGCCTTGTAGATGTGCTGCTCTTCTTACACTACTTAGAGTCAGCCAGTAAAGGTCTCACACGGCAGCAGGAAAACAGGAGAAGCAAGCAGTAACTTAGCCACTAAAGCCCATATCCGTAAGCATCTAAGCATTTTAAGATGATGCAGAGGTTTTAACCCTTTTCTTACTCTTTTGAAATGCTCTTTGAGGACTCAGGAACTGAGTCCATGTTGAACTGTAGTACTCAGAATCTCTCATACTTCTGGRAGCCCAGGAAAGTTTTCTGCTTTAGCAAAAAAATGAACAAAAACCCCAGCCTTTCTTCTGGAGAAAAATGACACTGCAAACAAAATCCTGTAGCCTGGAGGGATCCCTCTGTGCTCAGCAGGCCTTTTGATTCACTGGCAATGTTAACAGGACACCCACCTTCCCCCAACCCCCATCCCCACTCCCACTTTTTTTTTAGGAAGTGACACAGGTAAGCATGAGATAACCTGTGTGAACCAGCAGAGGCTGTCAAGTCCTGAAAATGGGAAAGAGAATCATTACAGCTGGAGCTGTATTGCAAACTGTCGCAGTGTCAGAGCGCAACTGCCCCCCATTTCTGCCATCCCATCCTTCCCGAGGGTCTTGGGCTAARTGAGACACGTTCCCTCTGGTTTAGAGAAAACAAGAACAAGATGTTGGTTGTAATAACAACTGGCAAATTGAAGGATATAATGCCTGGACCTCCACAGTGGACAAAAGCCTCTCAGGGATACAAAATGGACCGTTTCCTCTAGCAAGGGCTTCCAGACCACAGTCCATCAGCCATTTCCAAGTGGCCCAAGCCAAAACAGGACTTGTCTCTGCTAGCAGTGGTTTGGTTGTGAGATTCACTCTTGGACTGTCACTGCCAAGGGCTGCTGACCAACACAAAGCTGACTCTGAGCACTTTATCCACCTGGGCTCTGCCAGGATGCCTTCCACTCTGAAGCTGCAAATGCAGGTGCCAGCTCCTCAGCTCAAAAATACACATGCTAGCCCTGTTCCTCTCCTTCTCTCATTTCCACTGTGTTTTTCTCCTTTCTGATACTGCACACACATGGGCCTGCAACAGGACTGGAGATCTGGGCTGAGATACACACATGGGTCTGAGCAAGACCCAGGGCTTATGGTGAGGCTTGAAGCMCTCTGGAGGTGTTTGGGAAGCTGGATTGGATGCTTTAATATGCACATTAAAAAAATCAGAGTTATACTGGTGCTTGCATTGCAGCTATGTTAAGTGATTTCTAATTTTTGTGGTACCTAATTTGCAGTTGTCCTACCTACTAATTTTATATAGTAACAGACTTATTCCAGTTGTAGGAAAAGGACCATTTTGCCACATTTTTCAGCACAGGGAACAGAAAAACTAATCCCACAGCTTTCACTGAATGATGTGCCAAATCTTCATTCATACAAATTACCTTCAAAGTTTTTTCATAGGTGAATGATTGTAGGATCAGGCCCACATAAAGCATTTGTTGGTTTAATTTGTTCCTGCTTTTTCTTTAGTCTGTCCTGGTATCACTACTGAAATGGCAGCCAGCCATCCTGTTTAAATCAAGTCCCTGTATTTTTGTCTCCACAACTGTGAGGGGACAGTTACGAGCATTGTGCTCTCAATAAAGCAGAAWTTTCTCAGTGAGTAGTGTGCCAGTGGCAATACACCAAAATATTGAAACCGAGAGTACAGCAGGTATATAGATTTTGACAGAAAATTAAATTCTTGTAGAAAGTTCTATTTCCTTGCCCCCTCAGTTATTTCTGTTAATGATATATTCAGATCAATAAAACTATGTTAACTAAAACAGAAGAAGAAATTGCATCAGCTATGTTTGGAGCCTATTCCTGAATCWTTCAAATTGCTTTCTGTAAATGAAGAAATGTTTTTTCTCAGCTCTCACGGTAGCAAAATTTTCCCTTTTCAGATGAAAAAGTAACTTGTGTSTAAGGAAGAAATCAAATGAATATTGTGATAGGGTGCAGCACTTTTCAGGGACCTTTTGCTCCATCTATATGCATGTAAATACTGCTATGACAGGCATTCTTGCTTTAATCACATACTCCTTGCCAGCAATCCTCCCTTTTCCCCCACATCTATCAGTCACTTGTGACATGTCTTTACTCTTTACTGCTTGGCAATACCTGGCCTCTGATAACTACCAATTTTCATGTTCATAATGATTACATCACGTTTGCCATCCACTGCTTTGTTCCTTTCAAATTGTGTTTCTGAGCTTATCATAAAACAAAAAGCTGCTCATCTATCTGAGAAGCCATCAAACACCTAGAACAACACACATTTACATTGGGAGCATGGCAAACAGACATCCCACTGCACTAAAAATACCACTTATGGAGACTAATGTTAATGTAATGCAAACAATATTCATCCCAACTCTCATCTGAGTTTCACTCAGATGTACTACTCAGATTGCTCCTGCAGGAGTACWTCTAAGATCCCTAAATAACAAATAGTACTGACTCTCAGAGTGATCCTTTCAGTGCAGGTTTGGGAGCTGTGTGAACAACAGCAATTTCAGGGGTGCATTTCTGAAATCGTGCAGTTGACAGTATTTTAATTGCCTGATGTTCTGAATCATATTAACAAACGTGKTTCCATTTCTATAGGATATTTCTAACACGTCTGGCCATGTGTATTATTTGCCTAGTAATCTTCCTGTGTGAATCTCAGGTGTGAATTTACTTGTTTGATTTGCCAGTGGCAGGGGGTGAGATGGRACAAAAAGAGGTGAAAGGTTAAGGGGATTGTTTCTCCTCTATCAATACCTGTTGTTTCAAGGCAGGAAATGCAGCCATGGGATCACAGGCTGGCTGAATTTATCGCTGCTGAAAGGAAAGGTACMCATTGCTGTCATCCAGACTCAGCATGGGAGTGGTTTCTTCCAGAACTATTACAGTCCTGGAGAGCACATGGATTGTTAAAGTTCTCCCACACTTTCATTGTAGTGTTTCTATTCTATAGCCACCACCCTTGCTCATGCTGTGTTGTGACACTGATCTGCATTCAGTGACTGGGTCTTCAGTTGGTGCACAAATTTTGCAAATTTACTGGAAAAGCCTCAGATAAAGTTCAAAAGAGTTAGATAATAGTCATTAGCATATCAGTWAAACAATGCTTTTATTAATTCTGGGCCATGAGAATTAGCTTGCTGTTTTTCTTCTGACACTTAGCAGTACAAAGCTARTGCTTTCAGACCCAAGTTGCTCTGAAGTKACCAATTTKCTTTATATGATCACAATTTTTCTTGACTGACCCAGTCTGCAGAGCACTGATTTAGAGCAGCCTGATCTGACCTGCCTTACCTGCTTTTCCTTTCCAAAAGAATTTGTTATTTTTACAAATCTAAAACTTTGGTTTCCAATTGTCTCTTATCTCAGTGTGAAATTAGATGTATATCCTTCAAGGCTTCCAAGCAGAGTAAAATTCTCTCTGTTTTGATTCAGAGTTGAAATATTTCAATGAGATGACCTCACTGCAATTACTGTCCATATATCCATATACTATCCAAATACACTGTCCAGACACTGTAACAGCTGTGTCCCYGGCCCTTGTGAGAAAGGAATAGAAAGGAGATGCTAGACCACCTTCTGGTCTGACTCCTTTTCCCATCCCAGTTACCAAAATTGCAGGGAGGAAAGAAGTAGGGAATGGAGGGGCAAGGCAGAGCTCTGCTTGTCCTTGCTCTGCTTTGCTGCTCCAGAGGGAGCTTTTCTGAGGAAGTCTGAGAAGATCAAAAAGAAGTCAAGTCCTTCAAATTTCACAGTTTCAACTATGTTGCTGTAATAGTCTATTTTTTGTAAGAGTATTAGAATGATTCAGTTMACTTCCCTTATGTCACTGCATAAGATTCATCCATTTAATTTATGCATCTCACTAATCTATATCTAATCACCTTTTCATCTATCTGGTGAAAAAGTCCTGTGATGGATGAATGTGCCTCAGTTGGCTGCATTGTCAGTGGAGAGATGTAAGAGTCTTTGAGGACCTCAGAGAAAGGCCCTGCTCTGACCCATTCATGGAACTGATTATCCTCAGCGAGTTCCTCAGCTCCTCTCCTGYCTTACTGTGCCAGCCCCACCTCCAGCCTCAGAGTCACCCTTTGTATTTTGCTCAGCATGTTCAGAATCAGCACCTCTTGGTGTGCCCTCAATAACTATGGCCATGTTCTTAAAACATTGCTCCTTGGAGTCTGTGTGTCCCATTTCTTCCTCAGTTTCCCTTTCACCTTGGCTCATGCRCTAAATTAACACCAGTGACACCTTGGAGGCAGGAGCAGTGGGCACAGTGGGCACAGCTCCTGTCACAGGGAGTGAGTGGGGTCTCCTGGGAGATTAAATTTAGTAGTTGGGTCCATTGAATGGGATTGTGCAGCCTGGACATGGATCCATCCCTTTCCCTTCCTGTGCTGAGAGGAACAGCAGCTGTGCAGGCAGAGGGGAGAGCTCACCTCTCCAGAGCCAGTCCAGAGAGCAGGATTGTCAATCCCTGCATGGAGCTGCTGCTCTGGAATGGGCAGGGCTTTGTCTTGTGCTAGTTTTATTTGTGACTGTACTTTTCTCCTTGCCTTGAGTAGTGTCTTCTTGGGTCAGATCAATCACAGCAAATCATGTCATGCAAAGCACGAAATGTGAGAGCTCAACAATTTGAATTGAAAATCTTTTGAGTTCCAGAGAGAAAACAATGATTCCATAAACTAAAACTAAATTAAAAAATAAAAAAATTCAATTAAAATTACAATCATTTTTTTTGTGTCCTATAGTGACCCATTTGAAAATCTGGTTGCTGTCTCTTATAGATGAAATAAGTTTGCAGTTTTCAAACAGGATGAAGTCAACTGGACAGGTCTTTTCTCTGTCTTGCAATACCCAAGCCCACTTCACACCTCCATTTTAACACAAGTTTTGTCCTGACAGAGACAAATACCAGACAAATGCCTGCACTGAGGTGAGTACAGGATTAGGCCCCATCAGCAGTGTCAATGTATATGAATTTTAGGGCAAAACTCATCCAAAGGCTACAGGTGAAGAAGAGTTATTCAGCATCTGGATATTATGCTTATCTCCTGAGAGCAAATGCCTTTGTATATTCATAATCTTTCCTGCACAGGTCTGAAGTTTGGGGGAAACAACCAATAATTAAAACAAAAAAACATGACAAGTGCCAATCAATAACAAATGCCCAAAAGTACTCCTATTGCAATTGTATGGATTTYATTAGACTTACTTCATACAGCTTAAATCAGTTATTTGCAAAGCCCAGAGCACTGGTTAGAAGGAAGTCTCAGCATGTTAATTCCTCATCTTTTTGTTAACATAAAATTGCAGTAATTTGGAAATTACAGTTTTGTATACCCTAGTTAGTGATAACTTTAAAAAATAATTGCAGAATTTCTGAATTATATGTACTGGCATCTGCTTAGTAGGGATTTTTTGACAAAAAAAACATTCCTCTGTTTGTGTTCAAGGGTGTGTAATGAGTAATGGATGTTGCCAGAAGAAAATAGCAAACTATTGTAAAACAAAGATATAACAGTAATGCTGGAAAACCAGGATAACAATCAGAAAACTTTTCTTGCAAACTGGCTGCACTGTTGGTGCAAACTGGAATAGTCCTTTGGGCTTTATAAGGTTGTGATGAATTACTTCAGCTGACAAACCCGACACATTAAATTTACTTCTCATTCTCTCCCACCATCTATGTAAGATAATAAAARGAAAAAATAAATAAGAAATAAAACCCATTGTCTTGATAGATGAAAATGAGAAAAACTCTAGTAATCTGGTTAGTCCAAACATGGATTTTGTCCCTTTCACCTAGAAATGAAAGAGCTGGACAACAGAAAATTGGAATACTATTTTTTTCCTAGCTGTACATCTGAAATTTTATAAGGGGAGAAAACTCCTCCTAGAATATGYGCTTTAATACTGTGAAAACATCAGGAAAAAACTTGTCCCTGGAGGGCAAGAATAAACCACACTTCTTTTGTAGGTGAAATAGAAAAAAAAATAATAACCAACAACACATAAGTACAGTAGATTTATCTACCTKACCCAGCACAGGTATAGCAGCCATCCCTGCTTGGGACTGTAAGGTTGCCATCCTGAAGGAATTTCAGAGAATAAGAGCACCAGAGGAGCTGGCAGTCCTCCTCTGTGATACCCTGGTTTAACAAACATTGAACAAAACACTTCTCTCACCCACTCCATTTTGGCACAAAAGCAGGATGTTCCACAAAGGAACAGGCTGCTGCCTTTGGGAAAGGTCAGATATTCAAGCACATGTAGTTGAAGCACCAGTGGCAGCTCTGTCCCATGCCCCAGGTCTGACACTAACAAAAGGTGCAGATACACTCAGAAAGGAGAGGCAAAGGGTGAAGCTCTGAACAAGCTCAATGGGCCTTTCACTGTGAGCACAGAACAATCTCAATTTAGCGTAATTTCTTTTTGGTTAAGTCAGGTAGGTGTGGGTAGAAAGAGTTAAAATATGTAAGTCACCTATGTAAAAAATGCAAGCAAAACATCCGGTCTAGCTGTTCACAAGTGTTCAATGATAATGGGATGATGTTCTTGATGGAACTCRAAGGATCCCGAGTTGATGGTGATTCCCCGGCCCCAACCAAAACCAAAGGATCCCAAGTGCAAAGGATCATCCACTGACTGAATTTGCAACAAAACAGTCTGTGAGTCATCAGAACAATGTCTACTGTGTGAACAGTGACAGTGACAAAGAGCTGAAGGTTGTAGCTGCTCCAGCTAGACCTGCACAAGCATTTCTGTCCCTGAGACAAAGACACGCAACGTCTGTGAGCAGTCTGGGCTTAAGATGTCATTGCTCAAAACATCCTTTCATGAGCAAGGGATAAGAGGAAAACAGAAAAAGGTGAAGAGCAAGTCAAGAACCACAGAATGAAACTCTACATACAGATCCCTCAGAAGGGGACAGTGCTAAAAAAGAGACAAAAGATTTGAATTTGTGAATCTGTTGGGTTGAGGCTCAAATAGTGGATTCCATGCTAGGTGGAGATCTACATTGGCTCTGCAAAACTTTGTGAGCCAAACAGCCAAGACTGGTCTGGTCCTAGGTTTATAGCTCAGCCAAATGTGAGTTGATTTCACTGTTTAACTTCACTGAAAGTTTCTTTCCCAAGCTCCTCAATTAATTTTAAGTTATGTGAAGTACTTCCAAAGTCATCCTGCAGGGTGGCAGACCTAAGCTTAGAGCAGTYTTGGAGCATTTTCCAGGGCTTTCAGAGAATATCAAGCCTTACTGGAATTGCAACTTTTGCAGTGTCACTGACAGAATTGCAGTGTGCRGTATTACCGTGAACAGCCCTCAGGGCATGACAACAAAGGTATTTTATCCTTGACAGCAAATTAAGCAGCCTTTTTTCTAAATTGTTTCCCTCTTTTCCTCGGACCAAATAGGAGCAGGATGAAAGCATGGAGTTGAGCATGAAATAATTAGTTTCTATGACTTGAAAGAGGTGGGTTATTTTCCCTTGCTTAAAATTTATCATTTTATTTTGAACAGTGTCTGCTTGATATCTGTGGTTTCAGAGAAGGCTGTTCAAGTTGGGAGAAATTGTTTGCCTGGCTGTACTAYGTATCTTCATAAAGCCAGCAACGTAGCTGCAATTCAAGGGTCATTTTTCTTCCTCCCTTTGAAATATCTAGTTAGAAAGGAAGGAAGGAATGTAACAAAAAATTAATTATAGCAGARAACTTCTAATGTAATGGTAAGAATTGTGCTGGCCCTGTTGGATATAKATATGATTGGGAAGAAGACTGATCAGGAGGCCCACCGTGTTTCTCTGGGATCAGAGGCAATTCTCATCAAAGAAAGATCWCATCTGTACAGAGATTCACCATGTGCTTCATCACTGGCTTTTCTGTGAAGACCCCAAACYCTCAGTTAGTGAAATGATCTCATTAGATTGGATATTGCTAATACTTGTAAAGGGGATTAGCACAAAGGCTTTTCTGGTTTGTAGCAAACCACACAGATTGGACCCATAAGGATGAGACAAAGGCACTGTAAAAACTTTATATTTCAGAGCACTTTACCCTGTAAATGCCAACAGAAGGCTGGCATCACCTAGCCAACCCATCATCAATTCCTAGCCCTTAACTAGCTGTGTCTGTGATGGGAGAGGGAAGGGACAGGAAGGTAGGACAGTGGTGAGTGATATAGTGATCATTGAGGATGTGAGTAATCTTGAACACTGCTCTAAATTATTATGTCCTGTTTAATATCAGATCAATAAAATATTCTGCAGAAGGAAAAAAAAAACCTCATAATTTTTTTACAGCTACCTGAAAGCTGAGCAGAGACACTGGTAGAATGAGTGGCAGAAATATACTCTTATCAGGGAAAAATGCATTGATAGGATACAAAAAGAAAACTCAATAAATGGATTTTCTTGCATTTCTTCTATCTATTTATTGGTTTATATTCTAGTGTGCCTTTTTTCTCAAAGCTGTACTTCACTTCAGAATGAGATAATAAGCTTTTCACAGATCTGGACATTTGGGATTGCAGAGTAAAGAGTACCACTGGAATGCCAGCAAAAGGTGTATAAACAGCTCCACGCTGTGCAAGGAGATTAGGCAGCCTTTATCCACACCAACGAAATATCAAAACATCTCTTTCTGGTCTACAGTACAGGTGTGACAACCAAAGAATCTGAATCATTCTGTCTCCCAGTCTCTTCTGTCATGCTTTTTTTAGCACTTTGCACAAAGAAGATGGATTAGGGGTCACAGATGTGAAAAGCTCTGCTGATATTACAGAAAAAAAAATGGTACTTGTTGAAATACAATTCCTTAAATAACCTTTGGTAGGTTGACCCTCATGGAAAACAGGTGCCCACCAAAGCTGCTCTATCACTCCCCTCCTCAGCTGCCAAGGGAGAGAAAATGTAATGAAAAGCTCATGGATTGAGACAAGAACAGGAAGAGATCACTTTCTGCTCTGGGCAAAACAGTCTCAGTTTGGAGAGATTAATTAAACTGGCTACCAAATTCAGAATAGGATAATGAGAAGTAAAACCAAATCTTAAAATACTTCACTCTTGCCCTTCCCTTTCTTCCTGGGCTCCCATTTTTCTCTAAGTTCTTATCCCTCTCATGGGAGATGGTCCTCCACAAACTTACCCAACGTGAGCCTTTCCCATGGGCTGCATTTCTTCTTCCAGCATGGACCCCTTCCATGTGGTGCAGTCCTTCAGGAACAGATTTCTCCAGTGTGGGTCCTCTGTGAGGTCACAAGTCCTGCCAGCACCCCTGCTCCAGTGTGGGCTCCTCTCTTTGCATGTCCACAGGTCCTGCTCCCATGTGGGCATCCCCTGGGGTCACAGMTTCTTTCAGGAATCCCCTGGTCTCTTGTGGGGTGGGGTCCTTCATGCCCTGCAGATGAATCTCTGCTCCACCATGAGCTTCCATGTGCTGCAGGGGCCTCACCAATGTCTGCACCATGGGCTGCAGGGGAATCTCTGCTCCAGCACCTGGAGAGCCTCCTCCCCTTCCTTCCCCACTGATCTTGGTGTCTGCAGGGCTGCTGCTCTCACACGTTCTCAATTCTCTCAGTCTGCAGTTGCTGTTGTGCTGTAACTTGCCCTCTTCTTAAATTGGTCCCCGCAGAGGTGACACCACTGTTGATACTGGGCTCGACCTTGGCCAGCRGTGGCTCTGTCTTGGAGCTGGCTGGCGCTGGCTCCACTGGACATGGGGGAAGTTTCAATGGCCCTGGCTCCACTGGACATGGGGGAAGTTTCAAGTAACCTCACACATGCCACCAATCCCAGTCCCTCCAGTAGCAAAACTTGGCCAAGAAAACTCAACACAAATATGTGGAACTTCTTGTCTCAGAGGACACATTCCAGACAGGTCATCCTGCGAGCACCTAGACACCGTCAGCAGCTGTTGAGATTTTATTTTGCTGATAGCAATTTACTTGCATGAACTAGTTGATTTCTGCCAAAGTTAGACCATGGTGTTCAAATGGGAGAAAGCTGCTTATTACAGATAATTTGCTTTATCTGTATGAAGACAGAATTACAGTGGGAGGCATGTGCACTTTAACTGCCTTGTCACCAGGGCTGACAGCTATTGACTAATATTGATGAAGTGGGATGAAATCCTCTTTTAATTTTTTCCCTGAAGAAGAAAGCAAATTGGCTCATTCATTAAATAACACACAGAGAAGAGGCCTGTTCCCAGACCATATACAATTTAGATACTTCCCAYTTTTTGTGTTTGTCTCCTTTTGATGGAACTGCTTTCCCGAAGAAAAGCACTAATGCAGAGAATTTTAGACCCTACTCATGATATTTATAAAACAAGCAGCCTCTGTTGGGCTGTTCATCACAATTGGCTTTTCAGTGCCCTAATTAGACCCTGTAAACTCGTTCTCCTGGCACAAGAAAAGTCATGGGATTTTTTGCACCATGGTCCCCGGGAAGGACAATCAGCTGAGACACTGACTTGCTAATTAGCAACTGCTACTCAATCTTATTGGTTTGAAAGGAAGAGTCATTAAAGTCAATTTAAACAAAGCTTAAGACCATAATATTTTAGGTTTTTTTTTTTTGTTTCTAGGTAGGAAGCTCAGTCTTCTAAAGCTGGTTCCTCAAATGTGAGCAAACCTGTGTGTTGTGCCCTTGCTGCCTTACTGTCAATTCTGATGTGAGAGCTCACAAGCCGTAAATTTGGTCTAATGAGTTCAAAATAATATTTGTCCAGCTCCCTAGTTTATCTGAGGATGACCCAGTTCAAAACTWCCTGATATATATAGAGAGCAGCAACCTGTAGGTCTCATTTCCGAGAGAACACTGTTTTACTCTTCCAAAATGATGTTTCTGATGAAGTCACATCAATACCGTCAGGAGCAACTCCAAATTACTCTTCCAGAGAGTAACAGAATGTGATGCTTTTATTCTAGGACTTTTTTTTTCCCCAGGAAATATTCTAAGGTAGGCTAATAATTTCAAAATATTGTGATTTATTTTGGAATAAAGTGTTCACTGGGAAGACAATGCCATGAAATTTTTGTGCATTAACAATCCTATTTATTTTTAATTTAACAAGGAGATATTGCTAAGGCCCACAGAAATCTTCMGAGTCATTCCTATCTTTTAAGTGAAATTGGAGTTTATTCCTTGACAGTTCAGCATGAAGAAGTACTTGTTTCTGCAGCTGAAAAGAATGTGTGAACAGTTGTATTAGAAAACTGTTAACAGAAGGCTGAGGGTTGCACACTGGGCTGAAAAAGTAAAGACATCTTTAGTGGGTAAAGTGCAGGAACTCTCAGGGAAGTGAATACACTCAAAATCCATATTTCACTGGAGACTGTCACTGATTCCTTATTAATTCAAGTAGGATTGATGTTGCATGGCTGTACAATATGGATTTGAGGTAAGTCCTTCTGGATGCTGCCACTTCTGTGTGCTTTGCACAGGGKTTTTTTTACTTACTCCTGCAGTCAAATGGATTTAAAAAAAAAAAAACCAAAAAACAGAACACCTTTTGCTTATCAATCAAATTAAAATATTGATAAACATATTGCTGCTTCCCCCCCCCCCCCATCAAATGCATTCCTTCTGGGCTTGTCACTACAAGAAAGACATTGAGGGGCTGGAGTGAGTCCAGAGAAGGGCAACGGAGCTGGGAAAGGGTCTGAAGCACAAATCTTACGAGGAGCAGCTGAGGGAGCTGAGGTTRTTTAGCCTGGAGAAAAAGAAGCTCAGGGGTGATTTTATCATTCTCAACAACAGTCTGAAAGGAAGTAATAGACAGGTTACTTCTCCCAAGTAACAAGCAATAGGACAAGAGGAAATGGCCCCAGGATGTGCCAGGAAAGGTTTAGATGGGAAATTGTGAGAGCATTCTCCACTGAAAAGGTTATCAAGCATTGGAACAGGCTGTCCAGGGGAGTGGTGGAGCCACCATCCCTGGTGGTATTTAAAAGATGTGTGGATTTAGCACTTAGRGACAGGGCTTGATGGTGGGCTTGGCAAGAGTTAATGGTTGGGCTCTGTGACCAATTCTATGATTCTGGTACAAGAGACTTGCAAGAATATGGAATTATAGGAAGAATTTCTCATACTGTGACATTATACTATCTTTCCATAGTACTTTTGTCTGTTTTGTGGTACTATCCAGGGACTTTTTGCTGTTATACAGATTCTTAGAAAGGCATATGATTCTCAATAGGAATAATGGAAGTGGTAGTGACAGAACAAATTACAAAGGTAAAAGAAAACCCTGCACAGGAAGATTGTGTTACTGAATTAGGCATATTATCTATTATCATTAAAATAACTATAATTTATCCCATCATAATGTGACCAAAACCAGGCTRACTTGAAAGTAAAGTATGATGACACACAGAAAATGGGATTTTATGATGTGTTCTCCATGGCCTGAGTGAGGAGTTTTGATAATTTCAGGTAATTCCTAATGGATGCTGAAATAAACCTAAAAGCAGTAATTACCRAGTTCTTTTCTCACCGAGTTCCCTTACAGCCACATTGCACCTGTATTTCTGTGAGTGATCAGTGAGTTTTATTATCCACCAAGAGACAGCTGATTCCTTTGCTTTTGGAGAATGAATGCTAAATATATGCCTGATACCAGCAGAAAAAGTGAGTAGGACAAAGAAWGGCTCCCAAAATTCCCTTTTGTTTCCCAAAACACAATACAGGTTGCGGCTTAGCCTGCACTCWGATGGTTTTGCTCAGGGATTTTTCTCACCAAGATGCATGCAYGATCATAATTAATTCCTCTTAAATTCTCTTTAAAAAACATTTCTCTGAGAAAAACCTATGGCTTACCCTTCAGGATCTCTGGCACCTGTTTTGCTTTGAATTTTGCTTTTAAACCTTCTCTTCAATCCTTCTTCCACACCAAAAACGCTTTTCCTGCTCACCTATTGCATGCATTCTCACAATTCTGAGACATTCTGTGTGTCCCACTGAACCTGCTGGGCAGTAACCAGSACAAACCATTCCTTAGTGGGGTTCAGAGCATCCCAAAACTCAGTCACTGTCATAACTGGATGCTAGATCCTTCTCTGAAGAGTTAGTTTTGTGCACTGGAAGTGGACAGGTTCTGTCTGCCTTGCTGTCATTCTCCGTGCCTGTGAGTTGCCATTTGCCTGGAGAGTAGTTTGGTCTTTAGTTTCTTCTATACTTTACATTTAAATTAATTTTTTTWAWTTTTTTTTTCCCTGTGGCTCAGTAAGTGGTGCCTGTTAGCACCTGTTAACACCAACCATCACTTGCCTTTGAATTCTCTTTCCTCTGCTCCACAGGTGTGGGAATGCAAGCACATCCAGGCAGGGGCAAACCTGATAAAGGAGATGGGCATCCAAGGAGTGTAGGTGGATTTTAGGCAGCTGTCCCAAAACACTGACCCAGAACCTTTGCTCATCTTCAYCCCTCAGGCCTCCTGGGACATATCAAACTGACAGAGTCAGGCCAGTTATCATCTCTACGTGAGACCATCCATACCTGCAGACAGTTTCTGTAGTTCAGTGGTTAGGGCTGCCATCAGTGAGAAAAGCAAACAGGTTCCCAAGGATTGCTTTGAAAGCCTCTTCTGTGTTTTGCACAGAGGATGCAGAGGCTGTGCCTTTCCCATGCCAGTAGCCCGGTGTGCTGGGTGTGGGTGGGTGCCATCCTACATCCTTGAACAGCTCAGCAGCCTCATGGTTCCTGGCTGTCCTGGGCTCAGCACCTGCTTCTCAGGGTGTCCCAGAACGGCAATACTGCATTTGAGATGCCCAAATCTTTATAGGCAAAAAGATGGCAGCTGCAGAGGACCAGTCTGACCCCCTTTCACACAGCTACCCAATGATCTGAACCACCAGAAGATAATTTTTGCTGTAGAGGTATTGAGGAATTGAGGCAACCAAGTTCCAGATTTGACAGTAGCATTACTGTGTTCTTTGCATGCTGGATATCTTGTGGGATAATGGAATGGGTGGAATCATGCTCCACTTATTCCCCAGCTGTTGTGTTTTTGGGAATATTACCATTTCTCTGCCTCTCTCAGCATCCCTGCAATCTCTCAGCAATCATTTCTGAGACAACTTGATGTTCTTTTCCCTGGTTTTGTATGTTTGGTTGGTTTTTATGAGTTTGTTTTATCCTCACTTGAAAAGACTTCTTTCCAGTAGACCAGAGGGAAGACTTTTAGCCATTCTTATTGAAAGGGAAATTGAGTTTAAAAAGTGAAGCAATTTTCTCACACACCTTCAATAATGAAATATCACTTTGGATGAAGAAAACATTAAATAAAAGGATCACTTTCAAAGGCACAAAACATAGCCCATTGAAGGCTTTAGTTAAGTACTTATCCATGAAGAGAAGTAATCTTCCTTGCTCTGAGAGATCACAGCCTCCCTCTGTAAAGGAAGGGCCTGGCCCAAGGTATGTTGCTGTGACAAGCAATAAAGCTGGAAATGAGTGATGATTATTTTAACAGCCAATACAATCTGCATCTACCTCTGGCTTTCTACTTGCATTTCATGAAAGAAATACTTCAATGCTGTGCCTGTGCTCACTGTGAGTGAAAGGCTTATGTTTCAGAAAGTACATCCAGTCACTGTTGCCAGTAGAAATAATAAAGGTGACAGGCTTTCCCATATGAAGACACACTCCTGTCATGTTTTTATAATCATTGCTTTATTTAAAATGGAAAAATCCTCCTCCTCCCACTCAGTATGTCTGCAGGACCAGATGCTTGTATTAAAAGCTGCATTACTCATTTAGGTTTTTTCCTCCTCTCTTCTAACATGAACCATACAGGACTGAATTTAGAAAAACAAAATGCTGCAGTAAATTAAAAAATATCTCTTATTCTTCTCATTTAAAACTATATTGGACACCTGCATTCACAGCCCCTTCTGAGTCCAGGAAGGGTGTGACTCCTGTGTGGGGCTGCACGGCCTTGGGGGAGCAACTGGAATACAGGAGTCAGCTCGTGACAGACCCTTGATGTCACTGTGCCTAATTTTTCCATGGTGGTTTTCCTGTCCAGATACCCATGGGAAAGGTTCCCCTAGGTAGGAGTACTACAATCCTGCCCACGGCCTTCATGCCCTTTGCTGATGATCTTTTTTTTCTCCTGCTTCTTCCAGTGCAGACTCAAAGCCGGCTGCATTGGCGGAGGCATTGCCATGGCTTCAGGGAGCTTAGCTCTGGCTCTGTACAGGCGGAGGCAGAATTCCCTCCCGTGACTTTTATTATTATTATTATTATGAAACACAGGTTATTTCGTTTATTTTTCTGGCAGAGCTCTGCTGKGGTGGCAAAGGTCTTCCATTCAGCMCTAATTTCWATGGTCAACAGACACCCTTGCTGCTTGMCCTAGTGCTTGCTAGTCTTTTTGTCATTACTTCTTTATTTATTTGTTTGGAGCCCCAGGGTGGAGGTATGTGAGAATAATCAAATATTCCCTTATGATGGAAGCTGTTCCTGCAGGAAGGCAAAYATCTTTCTTAGAAGAAAAAGGAGGGTTTGGGGTTTTGCTGGTCATTGAAAAATAGGTTGGACGGGGATTTGTAATGAGAGCAGGTTGTTCCCCCAGAGAAGCTGAGACCAGCTCCCTCCTCTGTGCCAGCACAACTGAGAGCAGCAGAAGGACAACCCAAATTTTTCCTTGGCTGGAATTGGCTCTGCCACAGCATTAGCAAGGTGCAAAAAATGTTTGACCTCCCTCCTATCTCCTTCAGCATCACCCACTGAAAACTGCTCT
>NW_026623343.1:1952920-1953914 GCF_030028575.1 Malurus melanocephalus
AAAAAAAAAAAAAAAAAGCCAGAGTTGTGGAGGAGCAGGGACAGAAGAGCCGGGGTTTCCTGCAAGTTTCAGTTCCAGCCTCCCCATGGACTGAAATAACTCACAGGGAGAGCCCATGACTTTGTGCATTTACCTGTCCATGCAGTATTCTCCAGAAATCTGCTCTGATTAAAAAACGTAAAGAACTAATTCTATAAAGTGCCAAAGAAATACTTTGTTACTGCTGACATACAGATAATGGAAGCCATTTGGAATGTATGACATATTTTWAATAAAAGCACCACTGGTTACAAGAAATATCTCCTTGTATATCTCCTTGTGTATGAAATATCACACACCCTCCCCCATCACTGAGGTGACAATCTGGTGGTTTCCAAAGCATGTCTCTGTCTTTGCCTATCATGAGAATACCTGAAAACAGTTGTTTATCCTTGTAATGAACAGGCAGAGATTTCTTYTTGGCTGCCTACATTTGCTCTTAACACATAAATAGGCCTGAGTCCAGAAAGTTTACCTGTGCTCAGAATCCTACATCTTGATCAGTTCCACTGTGTTTTAAAATTATCAACATTTTTACTTTGTTTTGTGAAAAATGTCCTAAGATTTTACTCAGCTGGCACCTGTGAAAAGACAGTTCTATTTCTGATCAGTTCAGACTGCTCTGTGATATCACCTTCAAAGCAAACAGGAGAAAAAGGTTATTCCCTTGAGCAGGGGATACAAACAGTATGAAACAAATCAAACAAGTTAACCAGGTTTTGATTTGCTAAGCTATAAGGAGAGAAAATCTTAGTGTCTTCCTGTCTATCCAATCATCTCACCTCTTAGTGTTTTGACACACTTGAACCTTATTTTGGTAAACCAAACCCAGTACATCATTATAAAATTAAATATTAAGAAATAATATAAGGTACTTAAATAAAGGGAATACTACACGGTTTGAGCTGGGAAAAAAAAAAAAAAAAAAAAAAAAAAAGGAAAAGAAAAGAAAAAA
>NW_026623343.1:1953965-1966326 GCF_030028575.1 Malurus melanocephalus
AAAAAAAAAAAAAAAAAAAAAAAAAAGCAGATGAAAAACTGTAAGGTTAAGTGCAAAAAAAAATCTAAAATAATTTCAAAGGAGAAGTTTTAAAATTGCCATGACAGAAGCCTTTCAACTGTGTGCTGAAGAAACAGGAAAGTTACTAATGATGCTCCTGATACTTCTGCTCCTACTGTCTAGAGTTCTGGTTTTAACTTCAAAGGGAATGATGCTCACACCTTCTATTTGCAATATAAAGTTCTCTTCATGCTCAGTCTATAAAGCAACAGGTGGCTATKCTCTTTCATGTGTACCAAAAGATATGCAGAGGAAAACTTCCCACTGAGATGAACTCAGCTCAGATTCCTCTGCCCAGGCCATGGAAGGCTCTTTTCTGGCTCTYTGTGCAGCTGCTGTTACAAAGGTGCTTGTTAGAGCCGTGGCTGGGAGCACAGAGATGTGCTGGTGTGAATGGCTGAATCTCCCTGACAGCAGCTGAGATTCAACCATTTATCCCAGCAGAGGAGTTGAGCCAAAAATTCATTCCTCTCCAAGGTGGCTGCTCCAACCAAATCTGCACYAACCTTAAGCTCCCTCATCACAGCAGTTATAGAGGTGAAAATATTAATAGATTACTCATCTTTTTAGTGCATAACATTTGAGGGACCAGGACTGGMAACAGTGGCAGTGTGATGTAGGCATCAGCATCAAGCCTGAACTCGAAGCTGGCTCAGGGATGCTGAGTCTGTGCCTGCCTTTGACTGCTTGGTGAGCCCAGGGTTGTGGTGGCCTCTGTGACAGCATTTGGCCATCAGGAAATGGCACTGTGTGACATGCCTGCCTATTTCATACCTGAAAGACCATATTTATGGGATCAATGGAGATGAGGCAAGGAGTGAAATTCGTGAAAAACATATTTTTTGCCAAACTTCTGTTTTTCCATGAGCAAAATTACTGTAAAATTGCAGTATTTTTGGAAAATTGTCTCCCACTCAAAAAACTCTGAATATTTTTTTTCTCTGCAGTTCTGTGTGATATGTTTACATGGAAATTTTGAAGCAGATAGTCGTGTTTTCTGGCTTTATTTCTGGCTGTATTTTTATTCTACTTGGGCAATTATTGATCACATGGTCTAGCTTACAGTTTTCTGATGCTCTTGCACTAAGAATGGGTGGAGAAACCATGCTAACTTTCTTTTCCACAAGAGTGTGTTATGCTGTGAATCTTTCTGCCAGATAACTAGGTGGTAATTAACTCGTCCATCTTTAATAGCTGAAGCAGAAGTGGGATGTGATCGCTGTGATTCACAATTAACAGCATATTTCCTCTTAATTGTCAATGCACACTGTGCTAGGGGAGCATTTGATGTATCACATATATAACATACACCTTTTCTTGGTCTACATTTTTCCACCAGTGTGTGTGTGCTGCCCAATTCAATATTTTTAGCACCCACCTCGCCATGATGTGACAAGGCTGCCTTTTTCTTAGAGCCCTTTCTGCACCCTCTTTCTTCTCTGGGTGCCAAGTTYCTTGCACTGAGTACCAAGAGTAACTTCTCTCTGAACATGAGTGAGCACCTCTCATGCCATGCAGAGGAATAATTGGTGCACCAGAATTTGCTCACTGTCAAGAGAGGAGAGAAATCCTTCATTTTCAGACAATTATAGATACCAAAGGATGCACAGACAGGTGCAGAGGAAGCAGATGTAACATCAGATGCCTACCTTTCTGTGAAAATGTCCCAGAAATGCCAAAACCTGTGGGGTGTAGGCACACATTGCAAAGAAATTCTTGGTTACATGTGACTGTGAATAACAAATTGCCTGGGACTATGGTTTCTGTTGAGTTCAGAGATTGGAAAGTGCTGCTTCCTTGCTAAACTGCTGCTAGAGAAGACCTTTCAGGGTTCCAGCAGGGGTTCCATGAAAAACAAGAAGTATTTCAGATTGATCTTGTGTGACTACATGGCTGTCAGATCTGTGAGATGCAGGCATGAACTGTTTCCCTGGGATGCTCCAGTCTTTCACTTCCCTGCTAGAAATAGCAATCCACTGTATAGTTTTTTTTTTTTCTTTTTTGTGGCTCTGAGCATATTTAAGACAAGCTACTGTGCAAACCCATGGGAATGAACCCAGACCCTTTGGCACACTATTGGTGCATGCTGAAAATATGAAGTTAGGAGACCTTTATATCTTTTATTCAGMTATAATAAATGTTGAATACAACCTCCATCAGTGGGGAATGACGAAAGCCTACCACAGCAGAGCTAATAGCCCAGAACATTCATGTGGGGAACAGGAAGCTCATACCCACATCTGTGATCTAAATTAGGCAGAGACGAAATCCCACATATTCACTGATGGTTTAGACTATCAGCTTACTGCTGAGCAGCTCCTGTTTCTAAACAGAACTTTCCCAGTTCCTTTTGGTAATGCCAAGAAATGCCCACCCACGTAAGAATGAAACATGCRCATCCACGCAGATCCGATGGCATTAAAGACAGAAAATAAATGGCATAAAATGTGAAAGAAATGCATGCAGCATTTGTCAGTCAGTCAGCATCCTTCATGTGAACAGTAACATCAGATTTCATAAAAAACAGGCTGTTGACTGTGCAGAATGGAGGCTATGGGATCTTCCTTGGCTTAGCTCATAGCACGCCAGAAAGGAAAACTTTGCYCACATTCCCAGAACATTGAATACACTGGCTGGTGACACTAAAATGTGATACTTTTCATGCTCTTGGTCTTCAGACTACAAATGCATCGTTTTCATACTAAAAAATTACTTTCACATCCAACTGATGTTGACTAATTTCCTATCATACTTAATATTGTATTGCACACTAGATTTTCCTGGAATAGATGTATATTTAATCCCTTCCTTTGCAGAGCTTGAATTTTTGCTTTCTTTCCTTTTCATTCTTGCAAGAATGTAGTTGACCATTTCTGACTTCTCCCCATCCTATTTCTTAGATAAAAAGACCAATTTTTGGAGACAGTGCACTGTCTAGAAAATATTTTTTGTGTCAATAAATTACTTTTCCTTCTCAAAGAACATTTCTATATCTCTTACTGACCTCTTGCTCCTGGTGTGCTTGAAACATTTATTTGTCCTCTCACCAATCCCCCTCTCAGTGATCTTTGGGATTTTCTACTTGATTTCTCATATTCTTTTTTCATTTTATTCTTACCRTCTTTGTACTCTATGGCCAGACATTCTGCTGTTGTGGCCAGTAGATGAGGTCACCAGCTACGTGTCTATATTTGACAGAATTGATGTCTCTGTCTCTATTTTTGCTATAGTGATATCAGTCAGAGCTCCAAAGTGTTGCCATAACTTCATCTCYAGTTCTTGCCCTAAATAGAAGAGGGGCTGGATAGGCAGAGTGGCACCATATGTACAATATTTAACTTTGTTTGCTTTGCTTTTCTTTACTGGAATGATTTTCAGCCTAAGCATGAAGCAAAGTCAGATGAATATTTATCAATTTGATTTTTATCTGAAACAAAACATATGATTATGCATTTGTTATCAGGAGTACAGCAATATAAATAGCATGATGGCACACACGTACTACAGATCCAGTCAGGAAATGTCTGATTTCATATATTTATGGGAAAATGCTCTTGGATTTTGGCAAAAATGGCATATCTAAACTGTACTTTTAGGACAGCAATCCTAACTGAACTTTTATGTAAAGCTGAAAAACTAGAAAGTCTGTGTTAACCACTCTGAAGGACAGTAAGTACAAATATTCACATGGATGAACCTTCAAGAGGAAGAAAATGCACATAACTACATCAGATGTTCGAAATGAGAAGTCTGAGATTTTCTTACTTGGCCTGCAGTAAAGATAAGCTAATTGGAATTTTGCAGAGGTGCCTCAAAACATAAGGTATTTCTGTTGCTAATGATTTCAGAAGTATTATATTTATTATAAGCAAKTCATTAGCACTGCTTTTCCCCATCTTATCATAAGCTTTCTGACAATGAAATAGCAGAATGTTGCTCTTGCAAAATGAAAAAAAGAAGAAAATTGATCAAAGGTTCTCACAGTGTTAAAGCTAAAGAGATACAAAACACTCTTTTTTAATRCTAGGAAATTACATACGTTTTGCTTGTTTTAGTRTTCCTCTCTGGGAMACTTCGACAGGCATAACAACCAAAMATTGCCAAAGCCAACAAGACTGGCAAGAACAATGACCATATTTAGGGGACTTTGTGAAAAATACAGGAAGGTTTGAAAATCCTGATAAAACTGACCCAGAGGGCAGCACCCACTCCTTGGTTTTGCTGMCAGAATCCTGGGACACTCCATTCATTCCAGTGATAGTTTTCAAGTCTAGAGGGGACAAAAAAGCCAAATCCTTCCCTCCAACAGACTCAGCCCTGTGTGCTGCTGCTGTTGTCTGGCAGGACACTTTGTCCAGCAGGTTCCTCACACTGAAAAATCCCACCRTGTTTCCTGTTCAGTGCACTATGGTTTTAGTAAAGAGCAGCAGGGTTACACAGCCACCCACTCACCCCTCTCCTCTGGGTCCTGGCAAGCCAAGATGTCCTGTACCATTTGAAAGGTAACTGGAACCTGGAGAAAATGACAAAAAATGTAGTTGGACCACTATGCAAAATCATGCAAGAGTATAAAAAAATACTGCTCGTCTGGCTATAATTTTAATGAAATACATAATGGTGGGTTTGTGCAGCTATTTTTGCATACTGGAAAATGGTTTTCATTGTTTTCAAGTGTTGGTGTTTAAAAAGAGGACAATAGTAGTGTTCATGAATTGGGATACAGAAAAAATATTCTGGGAGATTTTGAGTGATACACTRGAAAGCAGAGGCATGATGAATAATGTTGGTAAACAATAAAGTGCTAGGATGAAAAATTGCATGAAGAAAACAATGGGTTTTAAACTCTGAGAAGGCGCATGAAGGGTCATGAGTAGAATAGCTTTGTACAGTTTAGGGAGTTTAGGGTTTAGAGAGAAAGGCTATGGATAACAATTTGAAAACACTCTTTATCTTATAAACATCTCAAAAAAACCCAAAAAGAACTGCCTGTCTAGCTTAATCTAGCTTTTTTTTTTTTTTTTTTTTTTTTTTTTTTTTTTTTCCATAACATTTGAGCAAGTCTGTCATTAAAAGTGTTGAGTTTTAAATTGTGATTTTCTGGTGCATGTACAACTGAATGTTCAAAGACCTGAAGCAAAACCTTATCTGTTTTATTTTACAGTGAGGGGGAATAAGAGAAAGAAACATTTGTACAATAGAAAGAGGAATGGATATCTAAAAGGATTTTTACCATTTTTTCTAAGGAAACTAGACTTATCCTACTATGCTGCCTGAGCCCTTTTATGTCTGAGGGCCGGATATATAACTTTAGTATGTGTTAACTAATTTCAACTTAATGGGCAGGCTGAAGGAGGAAGGTGAAAAACAGGATCATGAAAATAGTGGAAATAGTGGAAGTGTGACATATGGCTATTGCCCAGAGACTTCTGAAGGGTTTACAACAAATATGATCATACCTAAAGGAGCACCAGTCACCAGAACAAAATGGACAGCTGTGAAATTTAGGAACTTCAGTTACTCTGCCATAATATATTAAAAGGTTTTTATGCCTACTTTATGTTTCCTTATGAACAAATCACTAAAATTGATCCTGAGATGCAGCAGCAAAGATCTTAAAAAATGACAAGTTTTAAATGAAAAATAACACACCACTTGGGGTTGTCCTAGTAGCTATCAGAAAGGGATCTTCCTGGGCAAACTTCCTGTGTTTTTCCTCCTCCACACTGATGGGAATTRTAGGAAAAGCAAATGATAATACAGCTAAACTATAAATCTTATCAAAGTCATTATCAAAAAAGAGGAAATGACTGATCCATTTTTGTAAATCAAACTGATTTTTTACGCTCAAGAGCTCATTAGTTGCTATGGAGAGTTTCCACACAAATATGACATTGTACACAGAAGTGAACACCTAGCTGACAAAGACATCTAGGAAAACACAAACATACACCTCACAGGGGGTCAGAAAGAATTGTTAAGTTAGGTGAATAACGACTGCTGTAAATACCTAGGAGAGCTTTAAAAAGAAATAAAGGCTATGATTTATTAAAAACTGACGTTTTTAATAAAACGTTGCAGAGAACAGATTTGGTTCAAAAGGTAAGGCTGCTATTCATATATCTTTTCGTTATTTATCACAGCTGCAATAAAACAATGTATAACACAAATAGCATTAAAAAATAAATGCATCAGGTTTAGTAAAAGTATTAATTACTATTTTACGCCTAACACCAGAACAATCTGATTATCCATTTTTCAAGACTCAAAGACACATTTTTAATAAATCATCAAAAAGAACACTCTTAGTTTAGAGAAATAACCCTCTAAGCATGGAATTATCCAGGGTGTTTCTTCATTTTCCGTTAGCACAGTGCTCTTTCTGATTTCCATCATGATTAATGTGAGTAGAGATTATTGTTATCATGAAGTGTTTTCAGCTCTTCCTGSAAGGCAAGTGTGTGGAATATTGTATTTCCATCAACTCATGGTAAAAACTGCAGATAATTGGGTCTGGAACCTTAACAGAACAATTATATTTGTAAGCAACRAATTGCATAAGTTTTAACAATAAATCAAATAATGACTGGATGAGAGCTTTTTATGAAATATTAATAATTTTCATAGTCACTAATATGATAGATAAATGAAGGGTAAAGGGTTTCATACATAACTAACATTAGTTACTGATGAGTGAAGAACAGTTTAATTAAAAAAGCCCAGAATACCTCTTTCTAACTAGTAGAATATAGTTATCCCATACATTTTCTGAAGATTGTCTGCAGGAAACATAGACAGAAATGCAGAGGCAAGATTGCACAGATGGCATACAGTTCAGATGCAGTTCCTGCACTCAAATCATCAAAATATTTCTTGTCACTTAATTTGTTTCCAGATACAACCTGAACAACTCTTGAAAGAATATATTTCTTCATCAATCAGTCTGCTTGGTGATATTGTAACCAAAATATTGTCTAAATGGGAAATGTGTGAGACTGACATTTTTTCAGGGTGGGTGTATTCTGCCTATTTTCAAATGCTTTGCATATTCTGAATTGAAATTCAGTAAATGTGACTTCCTGAGCATGGCTTGAGCTCATAATGAGTTTTGGTGAGATGGTGCTGTATTTTCCACGTGCTTTCTCACACAAGCAGCTTCTGCTGAATGCCAAATGGCAGGATGTGAGTAAATGGTGTAACAAAGCCAAAAATATAAGRAAGCTTATTTTATTTAACTGAATCATATAAATCACGTCTAGTAAATAAGAATTAATAAAGTCATCTGACTTGCAAGTTTACTRAGATTTCTGAATATATCCATTCCTCACATTGCTCTGTTTGTTTCAAGTATTTTCATTTATTCGGTAATGAAATCCACTAAAGTTACAATGACACCAATGTGCTCAATGGATCCCAATAGTTAAGAAGATGGTAATCTTTGGAAAAAATGAAATGAAGTTCTATAGCACTTTGAAATTGTTCAGATACCATATATTTTCAAAACTAAAAGGGAAAAGGTGACTAATGAAATTAATTTTAATTGAAGTGGGATTTTTTCCGATACACCTGTCAAAATAATGAAATGGTCTCAGCATTGTCAAATGTTACWAGAAAATAAATATATAAAGTGACAATGAATGACCTGACTTATCCTCTATTCCATGACAGCTTTCTCCAAATCCAGTTTGCACTTGGATTGTACTTTGCACCACAAGAGCAGTTGCAGTGATATAACAAAATTTATTTTCAACAAACTCCTTCAATTTCCCAATCACCACTGGTAAGTGTGGGAATGACAATAGAATTGCTAATTATTTGTTTGAAACTTTGCTTTTGTATCTTCCTTCTTTCTAGGTGTGGGGGGAAGGAGAGGAGGCATTTTGAGCTACAGTATTGAAACARTAGACAAAATATACCCCATAGCGAAATCTTAGAATTAAACATAATAAGGATTGCATAGTCAGAGTATTCTGCACTCTAGATCCTTGTCAGATCTGTCTACACAGCTGCTTCACTTTTACAAATCCAATTGATACCAATGCTGGAAAATGGTTATTTAGGTAGTGCTGAAAGCACTTCCAGTTACTTGAGCAGTGTTATCCATCATTGTGACTGCTTCCTTGAAATGTCTGACATTTACATGATTATCCTTGGGGGAGGGACTTCGTTGTTATTTTYAGAAATATTTCTCTGTCTCTAGCACCTTATTAACCTGATTAGGGATTCTATTACTTCTACTCTTGCTGCAAAACAGAATTCACAAATGCTGTGGTGTCTCACATAAGAGTTGATTAGGGATTCTCTTTGAGTTTTCCCAACCTAAAATACCTAATATAACTAAAAAGGAGGATAAAAATAGAATTTTGAGTCCTGAAAATGAATAAAAAAGAATATGAATATCTGCAGTAGTGATCAGGGACTTAATAACAGACAGTGTATGTGTACCAGCATAATAGAAATTGTTTTTTTCTAGAATAGGCATAAGTAAAATGATAGAGAAGTTGCCTTACACCAGAGCAAATATTTCCATGTGGAAAAAGCAGAAAAAGAAAAAGGAAAAGAAAAAAAAAAAAGTAGGATACAATAGCCTTAATGCCAATGCTACAGTGTTTTTACAAAAAGGTTTCTTATTCAAGACTCTTCCACTTCCAGGGTGTGAGTGTTTGTCATTCTCATCCTTTATTTCCACTGCCTGGCACAGGACTCTTCTGCCTGATTCCAGCACAGCTTACCTTWAATTTACTTAGCTCAAGAGCTAAAGATAAAGATTTTTCATTTTCCTGCTCACTTCTGAAACTGATTAGCTCAGAAAAACATTATGTAAAGYATGTTGTTAGATTCCCTTACCATGGATTTTAAGATGCAAAATCTTAATTCGTACTATGCCATCACGGCCTCAGGGCAATCAGGAATTAAACATGGAGCTGCTGGCTCTCTGGCATGTTTTCCCTGAGTGTACTATGGATTACATCCTTTGGTACCTTATCTGCAGCATTACTGCTTGTGCCTGGGCAGCCTTCTGTTCTGTGACCARCACCACACAATGTGAGCTCTGCTCTATTCAACATCCCATGTGGATTTTGTGCCACATTGCTGACCTTTYATGACACCCTATTGTGAAAATCTTTTTTTCTAGTAAAAAATCCTTCACACAAAACTGTTTCATCTCCATAATGCCAATGTATTTTGTATTATTGATGGTGCTCAAGCTATTTCTTGCTAGCCTCAGTCTAAGATAATTCTTTCAAGCTGCTCTGAAGTTGGGTCATTTTACATTTCTTGCTSAAACTTGTCAAATTTTTAACAGTAATAGGTAGCACTTGAATAACATTTACTTCAAACCCTTCTTCCTGCAGCTTCTTCCTTTCAGTGTTTATCAGCACTCTTAAAAGCATGTCTGATATAAGAAGCTCTTTACTGGGACAATATTTCAGTTTAATGAGTATTTTTACAATTTCATGATCATTTTTCTGCAGTCTAGGTAGCGTTTCTTTGTACAATGATTTCTGTAATAGGGCTTCTGAAGGTTTATGGACTGCATCTCCTCTGACTTATTTCTCTTTATAAACATATTTATGCAACTTCTCCCAAACAAAARCATTTGCTGGTGTCGATTTTCCTGGCTGAGAATCTAATTTTTATGTTATAACTAGTGYTCAGAAGAACACACAGCCACTCAGAAGGGCAGGATATGCTGGCTACAGGCTGGATTCAATTTTTTTTTGACTCAGTAAGTGGGAAGGGGCAGCTGCTATTGCCTCCAATGTGTTGTTTAACCTCCTGACGAGTTGCTAAAGGCTTCTCCCACTCCTTGTCTTGCTCAGCATCCCGGTGGCAGAGTCTGGCCCTATCAAGGTTTCAGTCYTACAAAGTGGGAGTGTCTTGTTTAGTTTGACTCAGTATTGAGTTGCTGCATTTTGTAATTGCAAAAAAAAAAAAAAAAATAAAAGGAACTGTCATAACTGAAATGAAGGTCTTTATTCTCAAGCTTCCATAATCATTCTTTTAGTCTATTTAGTTCACTCTTCCTCAGCCACTGGCACTCACTTTAGTTCTGTTATCTGGCCTCTTCATGAGATTCCCTTTTGTTCCCTCCGGGGGACAGGCAGAGCTTGCCCCAGGAAAGGCACATGCAGAGTCCAGACCTGATGGCTGTGAGTAGTCAGGACCAAATAGAGCTGTTAATTACACAGACTTGGTGAGGGGGATGGTTGTGGAAAGCAGAGACATCCAGGTTTGGTCTGTGCCCTTGCGGGGGATGCTGAGCAGGCAGAGTGGGTGCTCTGCTCACCCCTGGAGGGAGGGAGGGAGGGAGGGAGGAGCATATGGGCACCATCCAGGTTTGGTGCCAGATCCCCGTGCTGCCTGGCTTGTGGTTTGCTTAAGGTGGGAGAAAAACAGAAGCTCCTACTGGGCATCCCTCCTGTTCCCAACAGCTTTGTGCAGCCCAGCCCACACTGCACAGGGCACTTGATCCCATCCAACATCTACCCAGCTGCCAGGACCCAAAAGCTCTTTGACTAGCTCGCCCTTTTATCCATTTTCAAGCCATATCTCTGTGTTCACCACATTCCAGCCCACCTTGCCTGTAACTGATGCTGAATTGATTTTTGCCTTTTTACTTTTATACATTTTCTGTATTCTTTACACATGCTTTTGTAGCCTATTATTCTATTTGTAGCTAGTTTTCCCAGTACATATTTCTGTCCTGATAGGCAGAAATCTAAAACACATTYCAGCATTCCAAGCCCTAGGGGGTACAAGGCCCTTATCCTATCTTGGTTCTTCCTRGGAACCAAGGCTGAGACCAGCTCTTTGAGACACATTTTCATCAACAAAGTTTAGTTCCCACCTGAGGGGGAAGGTTTAGAAAGGTGTTGAACTGGGGGGAAATTACCTCACCACTCATGTCTCCAATTGCTGATTTTTATCAGTTATGCTAATTTRCTAAACTTATAAAWCTGTATTCAYCCCACCTGGGGGCAGGCATTTGTRGGTATCTTCCATATCTGTCCCATGGACACCTCCAAAAAAGACCAGCATTTATATTACCACCTATACCAATATTATCTGAAAGGGTGTTGTTTTATTTCTATGGTCTTTAAGGCATCATATAATAATAATAAACATGTGATGCTTAGAAGTTTATGCTGCAGCTAAWGACAATTAATTCATGATAGAAATTAAAAAGCAAGTGTTAATATATMTTAACTGTCACCTTCATGCTTCACATTCCCTTGACAGGGCTTTATTTGGCTGAAACTGTAAGTCCTGAAGTGCCATGAACAGCTGGATGCTGTGTATGATTTGGGGCAGAGTAGACAATCAGAGAGAGGCAAACACAGTTTGGGTGCAAAATGCACTGATTTGACAGGGACACCAAGAAATGAATGAGATTTCAAACGCCACTAGTAAGCTGATTTGGGTGCTTCTCTGTAGGCATCTTTAAAGACTACGTAACAACTTCAGAGCATGGATCTGGGGAGATACCTCTTCCTATGGTAAACTGATTTGCTTATCAAACTGTATCAAACGGTACTTTTAACACCCCTTACTTTGCTTAATTAGTTTGAACCATAATTTATGTTGCTTATGCACAAGAATTGCAAAATGCTTGTGCCGTATCAGATTACCAATAAATATTTTGAATCAAATAAATGTTAAAAAGAGGTTTGGAAATGGSTTAATATGGCTGATGGGAAGCCAAGCTAGCAGCCTTAGTCATAACAACAAAATTATTCCTCCCTCCCTGCGTTCAATGACAGCAAAACCAAGCTTTCAGTAGAAGACTGTAGTTCACACAACATTAGGCACATTCTGAGTAAATTCCATTTGCACAGCTACTTTATGTTTGCACAAACCAGTGTGAAATCTGTCYATCTTATAAATAATCAAAGGAAATGCAGATATGTTCTGAGCAATTTAGGCTTGGAAGTTTCTTACAGCAGCAAAGTCTCTATGAGTCAGCCAGATGTTCCMGAATGAATTATTCAGAAAAGGATTTTCAAGTTAATTCTGCGAAATTAGTTCCTCATATTTTGTACAAAACAAAAAGGTGTTGAGCTTCTGAAAGCAAAAGGAAACCATTCAAACTTTCTATTCTTGSTACATATAGGAAATTAAGTTTGTCTCTTCAAAACTTACAGAAGGGTAGGAAAATATTATGAGTTATTRATATGTCTCCAGCATGCTAAAGCCACAGTAAAGATTTTAAAATGTTACTGACCTCAGAAAAATGTAAAACACCCCCTGCGACTGTGATGCCTTAGGATTTTTAGTTTCTCTATTTTCATGTATCTGTATT
>NW_026623343.1:1966734-1986075 GCF_030028575.1 Malurus melanocephalus
CAGTAAAAAGGTAACAGTCCTTCAAGAACACCATAGAATCATAGAATTGYTTAGGTTGGAAAARTCCTTCAARATCAGCAAATCCAACCATCRACCCAGCACTGCCACGTCCAGCATTRCACCACATCCCCAAGTGCYACATCTAYKTCTTTTAAAAATCTYMWGGGRTGGTGAATRCACCACTTCCCTGGGCAGCCTGTTGYRYGATTGACAATCCTTTCACTGAATCAGTTCTTCCCACTATCAAATCTAAACCTCCTCTGATGCAACTTGAGGCCATTTYCTCTCATCTTAATGCTTGATACTTGTAAGAAGAGGCCAACCCCCACATGGGTATAACCTTGCTTCAGAGAATTGTAGAGAGCAATAACTCTGAGTCCCCCCGGGCCTCCTTTCCTCCAGGTGGAACATCCCCAGCTCCTTTGGCTGYTCCTCATCAGWCTTGTGCTCCAGAMCCTTCMCCAGCTCYRTTGCCCCTCTCTGGASRCTCCCCAGCCCCTCAATGTCCTTCTTGCAGTGAGGGACCAAAACTGGATGCAGGATTTTTGGCRTGGCTGAGTACAGGGGGATGATCACTGCCCTGCTCCTGMTGGCCACACYATTGCTGGTACAGGCCAGGATGCCATYGRCCTTCTTGGCCACCTGGGCACATTYTGGCTCATTTTTAGCTGMCATAGACCAGCACCCCCAGTACTTTTCACTGGTCYTTTCAGCCACTGGTCCCCAGCCTGYAGCMCTGCATGGGGCTGTAGTGACCCACAGAAAGGATCTGGCACTTGGCCTTGTTGAACCTCATAGGAGTTTACAATATCTTTAAAAGAACCTGATCCTTCCGTATTTCCCATGAAGATTTAAGAGCAGAAGCTCATTTCAATATCAGGGCTTTTTGATATCAATATTTGAATTAAATTCATACACAATGTCTAACACAGAATGAGATTAAAAATCCACAGTGATAAATGGATTATCTTGAGATATGAAGTAAGCATTAGGCTTTCACTAGGCTGATTTGCCTTGGAAAGGGATTGACTCCTTCAGAGTCTCGTATCCTTCAAAATGACTTTCTCCTTCAAAATTGTGAATTAGTGTCCTTGATACAGTTTTTTTTTCTTACTCATGAGGAAAATTGCAGAGATTACCTGATGTAAAATACATAGAAAATGATGTATGTTTGTAATTTTAAAATGTTTAATTGTTCCCACCACACATTTTACAATAAATTCAACATTAGAACTCCCTCAGAACAACTTGCTGACTATTAAAGTGCCAGCTAAACAAGTAATTGAAATTAAAGTATTTGGGAAAAACCAAACAAACAAAATAAAGCAGCTGTGTTTAATAGAGTTCCCTTAAAGGATGCACTCAAAATTTGGAGCTGAGCAAAAAAAATAGAAGAATACAACTTCTTCAAAAGAAATTTGGAAGGATTTTTTTTTTTTTTTTGATGGAGCAGTGTGGCTCAGGTCTCCTAAAAACCATGAGGAGTGAGAATAAGAGGACAGAAAAGATTCTGGGAAGCATTAACTGTCAGAGTTGTGGAGGATACWACAAAGACACAGAGACTTGCTGTGTGGAAGCTCAAGATCCTGTGATAACACTGCAACAATATTCAAGAGCAGCTTTTCCCTTTATACCAGGATTCCAGGAAATAAAGGGAAAGTGGTGGAGAGRTTGACTGGACAAGCAGAGAGATGCTTGATCTTGGTGATAACAGGAGATCAGACCGTTCTGGAGGAATGGACCAAAACTTTGTGAGTTTAAGCGTTTCTGTTTTACAAGAGAAGAGTTTCATACCTCTCGTAGTCCAAGTACACAGTTAATTGTAGTTGTACAGTTAAAGCAGAGGGTCCATTATTACCACTGTGTTTTCTTTCATGTCATTCTTGTCAACTGTACAAACTTCCTGAGTTTGTCTGCAAAACTTCCATCATTCCCCACTTATAGCCTCTTTGCAGCAGTGGGTTTTTACTTAAAACTAAATCCGCATTCTTTTCTTTTGGTTTCCCCTAGTTTTTGGCTGACCTTGGTGTAGGGACATCTCAGGGCCATTTCATTTCCCATGAAAATCAAGACTAGGAACAGCACCTCAATAACTCAGGAGCAGAATTGGGAGAGGAGTTATCCTAAAGTCTGCTTGTCTGGAAAACACCTTTTGCCTCTGCAGAAGATAAAGCTTCCAGGGTTCCTGCCACAGATGAGAAAAAGTGGGAATGAAGACGAACTGACTAGAGTTCTACCACCCTAGAGTGAATCTGCTTCTGAAGTTCATACAGAATTGAAAATGTAATGTTAATCATTAGTGATTATGTCCAAAAAAAAGCTATTTATCTCAGAGAAAAAGGACTAAATAAGTACCAAACTTCCTCAGCACATGCCCTTCCTACCCCTGTTTGAACCTGTAGTCAYTTCTGTTCTTCTTGTGTGTTTTCAGCTAACAACATCGGCATTTTAGGCTCCGYTCTGGGCCCAGTGCAAATCACAACTGATCAGTGGATGTAAACTGAGTTGTACAGATTGGCTCCTGTTGGTCCTGGGGCAAGGTACAGCAGGGTTCTGGCAGCACTTTTGCAATCAGAGGAGATTACTGCAAACAAATAGTTCTATTTAAAAATGCCACCAAATGTCACTTGTTGCATTGACATATCTTTCAGCTCCATGATAAAACCTTTAGACAGTCTCTAAGATGGATCCAGTGAAAACACAGCAGTTAGGCAGCACTGAGGATTGCTATACATTTGCTCCCTGGAAGGSCCTGATCCTTCATATGGTATCTTCACAACAACAGACCAGGTGGATGATGCTAAGTCACAACTGGGATTTGCCACCAGTCTTTCCCTACAAACTACACAGGCACAGCATAAAATGGCAAATGAAAGAAACATGAAAGCAAAGACATTTTCACCCCCTCAGAAGTAGAGAGAGAATGTTAATTCCCCAGGCCACACCTCTTCCCTCACAATCCCTTCAGGAATAAGATKATAGCCATTTTGCTAATTGCTAGAATTTTAGGAAGGAGAAAATTTGTTCTTCCTGATTCTATATCCTGARATGTGCCACAGTATCAAAATATTGGTAACTGACTGTGATATTATTACACTATCTCTTWAAAATTTTTTTCAGTTAGAAACAATAAATTGAAATAAAAAAGACCCATGTAAACAACTTGTGGCTTGTTTTCCTACYAGTGGGCATTGCTCTTTTACAGGGWTYCCTTAACTGGTATCSTAAGCATCGATAGCTTATTGATTAGGTGGATGTCTCACTCTTTGTCTCTGTTATGTTTCTTCAATGGTACCTAAAGTCAAGTGTCTGGAGTCCAACATCCAAACCTCTTAGACATTTCTGACAGTCTCAGCTCAGCACTTTGTCAGCATTCCCTCAATAAATAACCCTTTCTTTGTCTTTTATCTACCACAAAAGACTGGGTCAAAGCTATAAAAAAAAAAAAAGTGTCACTCTTCAGGGACAAAAGACACTGCCACACTTCATCTTCCTGAAGGGAATTAGGACCCTCTTGATTAACTTCAGTGGGAGCAGAGTCAGACCCAGGATCTCACACTATCCATTCTTTGGCTTGATAAATTATAGTMACTTTGAATTGTTTAGCTATATACAGACCATATTCAGCAGTCATTTTCATTTGTGACACAGATGAATTAATTAGTTTCTGATGCTGATTTAGATTCATAACTATTTCTTATAATTAATTGCTAATGAAGGCTGTTAGTGTCTAGCTGACATTTTTCCCCTCTCTGCTAAATGCTAACAAGTTCAAGCACAGTAAAAGGGACTTGTCTTAGACAGGAATTGRCTCRTTTTAGCAAATAAGCCTAAACAGTGCTCTTACCCTTCTAGAGCATGAGATCTTTTCTACTACAAGTACAGAGCCTTATAGAAAGTAAAATCATAAAATCAAGGCTACAAAAAAAGCTATTTTGTTTTTCACAGTTGTTTGTAAATACAGCTTCATTCATCCATCCCCTAAATCTTCCTCCCATCCAGACATACATCAGCCACAAAGAACTTTTATGCACTGGCAAGCACAGGTGATGGGGCTTCAAGGGAAATTCTGGTCTCTACTGCTTGAAATATGGTTTTCCAATGATGTCAGAGAAGCTATTCCAGATTGGATCTGGTGTATAAAACTTCTGAAGTCCTGTTTTGTCCATTTTCCTTTCCCTCATCCACCAGGCCAACTGCAAAGAGCAGTTAAAGATAGATATGAAGGGTCTGAATGCAACACAACATGCAGACAAAAGGGAGCCTTCTGGCCCATGTCAGCCTTTGGGAAAGCACTTCTCCCTTATATAATTTATTGGTTGAAYAGATAAAATAGAAAGAAAATGGCATAAATGGATGCATTTCAACTGAAACATGGTAGTTCCAGYTTTATTTCAACTTTACATTTATCTTGCCACCCTCAACAGAAGAAACAGAAAYTTCTTGTCATTACCCCAGAAAAATAATACCTTCTTTTTACAGCCCTGGAACGTGAATTTATTTCTAGACCTTATGAGGTAGGTGCTTTAATGAAACCTGCTCTTGCCTTGATTTTGGGAGACTAGAGAACACAGAGAGCTGTGATCAGACAGACATATGAAAGAAAAAGGAGGAAATKAGCAGGTATCCTTTATCTCAATCGCCCAAGTACAAGATGAAAACCTGTCACACAAAGRGGTGCTTATGGATCTTGCAGAAAAGCTCATTGTGTCCTTTCAACCTTATTAGGAGTCCTCAGCAGGGTGTAGCAGGAAGAGGGAAACTCAAGATAACAGATATTTTCCCCCAGAAAATATGGCTCCTTCAGGTGATTTTTCCAGCTTTATTTTATTTTGTGGGGCTGCTCCAAAAAGGGATTTAGAAGAAGCACATGCTAAGTAGTCCAGAATGGAACTGGGAACATAAAAGGCACAGAAGGTTGAAAAGCCAGCATAAATTGAGGGAGCCTTGGGGGAATGCTGTGAATTTGGCATTTTGTGGTTTTGGTTTATAGAGAAGCCCTTATTAATTGCTCATGTAATTTAATATTAATCAGAGGAATCTATTAACTTCAATACTTTATAAAAGCTATTTTCAATGGCCTTTATGTGAGAAATACTACATTCTGCTTAGCATTAGCTACTGATTAACATTTTAAACTGAGATATCAACACGTCTAAAGATATTCAGGGAAATTTTAAAGTAAACAATGGCTGTAGCAAATCTGAAGGATATTAATAAAATGGTAAAGGACCTGCAAAAGGTAGCTTACCAAACCAGAGGGAAATCAGAATGTTTATTCATTATGGCATAYATGTACTTGGCATTTGTATTTTTATACTATATCTTCCTAGCTCTTCTAATCATAAGTGCCCTCATGGGCTCAAACATTTCATTTCTGCTTAACTCAAGTGTGTACAGAACCTTGACTAGTTTTCAAGTATGGTATTTGTTGATGTTTTCTCAAAGTTGTTATTCATAAAATTTCASTGGTATGACCACTGATAATAGCCAGAATCCAAGAGTCTGCCTSCTCCTGTATCCCCAGATTTCATTCTGTTTGCCACCATGCCTGGAGTGTTCCATAATTAATTAAAAATTTAAAATGAAAGGGCAATGGGAAAATGGAAAGGCAGGGGGCAAAAAGAGAAGCTCCAGGACTGAGTGATAGGTTGTGTCTTAACCCAATAAACACAAAAGAGATTTGGCTGTAAATTATGCCCTTAGGTGAGGAAGATCAGTGATGTGCAGCTGAATAATACTGTGTATAACTAMCATTCATCTTGGAGATACGGTCAGTTCGTGCAGATCATTATGTCGAGACAATGTCTGGAATCTGATGCAAAGGAGTTTTCTTTTTGGCATTCAAGGGAACGTGTTTTATGAAAACTGTTTTACTGTCTGTGAATCACACATGGAGAGCAAACCATGCAAACAGAGATCACAGAGAAGAACTGTGTGTCCAGGATTCACCATTTAGAGCTCTGCTTTGCCCTGTCTTTTTCCATCATTAGCTGTGGAAGGTCAGATGACAGGGCAGGAAGCCCTAAATTCTGTCTGTTCTTTATGTGTTCTATAAATCACATTCTCCATGAGTTCTGAAAGATCTGAGGTCAGACCTTTACTAGCAATGCAACCATGAATCAAAATTCAGTGGAAGACACTGTAAAAGTTTGCACAGATTTCTATAAACCTTGGATCAAAGAAGTATATGCATGCAATGGGCTTTAACTCCAATTTTACCATGTCCCAGCACTGTATTTTAGCACACTGGGCTATTTCACTGTTAAAAAAATAATGCTAAAACAAAAACATATTTCCCTTCTCATCTAATGCATTATTATTATGGATTAATAAAACACATTCTTTGTCAAAATTAAAATAACAAAACTGCATTTTGGCAACAGTAGGAGTGACAAAACATAAGTAAGAGAAGCAGAAAATTATCAAGCCAATTAATTTTCCTTTATAGCAATTTTTTATGAAGAAATCTAAGTACTGCTTGTAATTACTGGATAATACTTAAACACAGCATTAATATTCAGGGCAGTTTTTAGAAAAAATTATTACATTCAGAAACTGGTACATTAAGATAAAGTACCAGACCTCATGATACACATGATGTCCGCTGTATTTCAAATATATAAAATAAAGACGAACGAATCTTATGCATGGGGTGCAATCTATGAACCAAAATTGCCTCTGGATTTACAAATATCTAGTTAAATATAACACTAATTGATTCAATGTGATTCATGATTAAAGGCCATCCTTGTAAATGTGGCTTCTAGTTAACATTCTTCCCAGATGTTTCCTTGACAGATTCTACATTTTAAAAGATTAGAATCTAAATTATTGATGTTCTTTCTCATTTCAATTATTATCAGCATTTATGCACTTCTTCTTTTCCTTTTCTCAATATTTGAAGTCAGTTCTAAAGATAATTTCTCCCTGAAAAATTCAATGCCAATGCCAGGTGAAATTGAACTTCTCTCAGAGAAGAGCTACTCTCCTTCAATGCTGTAATTTGCAGTAGTTTATAACTTGCTCTTGTTTAAATTACCTTTGTGCTGACAGTTTTAGTACTYGTGGGTTTTGCTCATATATAATTTGGGGACATAAGTTTGAAGGAAATCTACTTAGCCAGTTCAGTTATCCACATATGATTCTAATGTACTTTGCCCTACTTACTTTTGGGATTCCGGCATGGACGCACCTGTACCCATCTATACACTCCAATGGATGCCCACGTGCCCAGATACAAACATACACCAATTCTCAGTGAAATAGAAATACTCAAACTTGTCATAATGGATGAAATCTCCAGATGGGCTAAATCAGGATAGTTAACTGCTGTTAATGCAATTTTGGGGCACTCTTATAGAGATATGGCCCTGTGTTTGCTTCAGTAAGGAACAAGTGACTTCCCAGAGTAGGAGGGAAAAAAAAATTGAGTGGATGTTAAAATCGCACACTTTAAATGTTCTGGTCAGTGTTTCTCAACGTGCCTTAAATATAGCCTTTCAAATTTCATTCTCTCTTCCACACTCTGACAAGGAATACAACAGGCCCAAAATTTGCTTYCAGAGAGAGAGGGTTTGCACAGCCCCTGGAGAGCTGTAGGAGTGATTGTGGCCCATGGTAATGCAGCACTTGGCTGTACAAGAGATGGAGTTGATCTGCCAGATAATGACATCTGATAACAAATCATTACAATACACACACACAGATTTCTTTGCTTTCAAAGAAAGAAAGGAACATACAGAATGGAGGAGAAAATTATTAATATTCAAAGTGTAATCAGCTTTATGTTCTTTTCTTTTTTTCCTTTTTTTTTTAAGGAAGTTTGGAAATCCTTTACTAGTGATAGAGTACAGAATACAGCTTAACCAGTTTCAACACTAGTGGAACAGACTAGAGCTCTGAGTTTGGTGACTTCAGAGAGAATCGGGGTGATGAGAGACAAAGGAGATGAGGAATTTGCAGTCACTCCCCATAACTTTTCAGAAGAACGCTCTTCTTTATCATATATACTTGAAAAGTTAAAATCATTGTGAGATTAAACTGCTCCATCCCTGACTTTTGTGGGAGGCCTGACTGCCTCCATGACCTTCTTTTTTTTTTCCCAAAATAAAGCCTAGAGGGCCCAGAAAATTAATTTGTCATGGCTCATAAGAACTGCTGCTTACTGAAGTAGAACAAATGTCTCCAGCTATGATGGGAAAATGTAACAGGATCTCTCTAATCACAGCAGAAGTGATACTGATACATCTAAGACAAAACATTAAATTAAATACCTTTCAAAGAGTGAACACAGGCGTCTCTTCTGGGGATAGGGACTCTAGAAAAGATTTGGTTGGCAATCAGGTGAATGTGAAATCTCAGAACAACACAGGAAGCAAAGGTGATTTAGACTGAAGGTTGTGTAAACTGAAGCATGTGGAGTGGAAGCAGAGAGGTTTTATTTGAGCACTTGAGAGGCTTTATATCTGCACTTTTGAACTGCAGTGGGGAACTGGCTCGTAGCACATGGCAGGTGGTTGCAATACTTGCAGTTCAAAGGCAGAAACAGCAGTTGTTAGAGAAGACAGCCAGCGTGATCAAATGGTTGGGATTTGTCCTGTGGAGTGAAAGGAGYGAAATCTATTTCATTTCTCAGAAAGAAGCTCAAAGGAGTCTTGATTGCAACCTAGAAGGTGGAGGAACAGGAGCCAAAGGCTGGAAGCTTGTTCTGAGTTCAACAAACTCAGAACATAAGCAGGGTGCACATTTCAAATTGTGATGATGAATAGTCTGTGAGAGAACTGAGCAGTTGTTGACAAAGATTCAAGATTCTAAAATCAAGACAGATGTTTTCCTCCCCTCTTCTCCCCAGCCCRGGGGGTGGTTCAGGCAAAACCAGAAGAAGGTTCAGATAAATTCTTTGAACAATACTTTGAACAATACTTTTCAAGACCAAGCCTAATGGTTGCAACTGTCTGGCAAATACTCTCTTCAACCTCATCAATCCTCCTGCCTAAGCTGTTGGTTATAAACTCAATGTGCGGCCGGTGTGTTTCTTCTGTAGGGGTCTCAACCTATCTCTGGTTGCTAATACACTGCTTGGAAAGTCTCTTTTTCTCTCAGCTACATTCTCCATTTCTCCACATTTCCAATTAGCTTTACTACTGCTCTGTGGTGGAAGTCTCCTGTGTCTGGTGCCTTAGTTCTGTGCAGGTTTTATGCATGCACCACCAGCCTGCATCCTTTCAAAACTCTAGGAAGCAATGCCATTCCAGCAGGTCACCTTCAATTCTCTGACCCCACTGGAGATTTTCTATTTCAGCAGGGTTACATTGCAATAATGGTTGATACAAAAAAATCAAACCACTGTATTCACTTCTATTTAAAAAATATTTTTGAAAGGGCAATGAATACTAAAGAAACCTATCAGAATTATCATAAGTGTAGTTACACCTCATTAAACTTGCACAGGGGAATTCTTAAGGCAAGGAAGAACCCTAAACAACATTGGTGTGGATGAATATAGAGCATATGTGCCTCACTGCTGAATTTTCAAAGTAGTTCCTTCCCTAACACGCTGAATGTCCTCTGCTTCCAAATAAAAAAGCAAAATTCTGCATAGCATATGTTCTCCAGCTTCAGAGTGATACATAGGGCTCTGTTTTGAACACATAGGTCAGGCTCCTCTCACCTGTAACTTTATTAATCTAATTAATCCRTGTAGTCATGAGAGAGACAGGGAAGATGATTTGATGAATGGCTAAAGCACCTATAGCTGTATTCAGAATTGAAAGTAACTGTGCTCCCTACTTTGGATCTTAAAGACCTTGAATGAGGAAAGAAAAAGCAAAGAATCTGAATTTTAATTTTTTCAACAATAACACCTTTAAGAGGATACAAAATATCACTGAAACATGATCACAGACCCATTTTTTTYCTCTATTTCTGTTGTCTTCATCTTTCTCTTCTTTTTCTTTTCATTTCATTCTATCCTTTATTTACACTCGCTACTTGATCCACATTTGCCTTCTGTACTATGTAAGAAATATCTTTTACCATAAAAATATGTGCCAGCAATATTTTCATATTCTGTCCCAATTCCTTACTTGTATCTGCTTTCTCTTCCAGTTGGGCAAGCCTCACCTTCAACGTTGGTTTCTATATACGGACAAATACTCTGGTGTCAGGAATTGACTACCTGGGAATAAAATGTGACAAAGATATCTATCAGTGTTGTGTATGCRTTTTTGACAGCCTCATCACTGGACCAAACCCAGAGACATGCTGCTGCCACTGAGAAGGAAATCCAGCTGTGAATGCTGGAAGTGATAGAAAAGATGATGTGGAAATGAACAGTGATATTTCTACACGTGTTCTTTCAGTCATGGAGCTGTATTAACAGAATCTTTGCACTTAATGTTCATTAATCGTTTGTGTTGATCTCCACACAAATTATCATCAGGGAAATGTGATCTGTCACTGAGTACCTTATGAGCTCTACTGTATGAACCAACCCTAAAAGCACATTCAGGTTATTTGAGCTCCCATATGATTCTTTTTTTTTTTTTTTAATCTACACTACTAGCATCTCTACATACATTTGGGACTTCAGCAGTGTCCATGCTTGAATGCATTCTGCTCTGGTTTAAGAAGTAAAAAAGGCTACTGCTGTGAAAACTTACAGAGATTTTGAAAATGTCAGGGTAACATTGTTATGAGGGTTTCCATCAGATGGGACACAGCTGGTGCGTTCTCCCCTACCACCATCCACTTTACAGGAGGATTTTCAGTAAGRTTTCTATGCTACAAACCTGAAGTGTAATGCAAGGACATACCCTTATGGTCTGAAAAGAACAAGACTGCTCCATGATTAAACATTGCTGAAGGAGTAAATTTTACAGAAGTTGACTTAAAGTCTGAAAGATTGATGAATATGCAGGTAGGTAGTGTGAAGGCTATTTTTTTCTTTCTGGTGTTTTGGCTGGAAATCTAATTCTGGATCCCTGTCTGGGTGCTGTCTGTGGCTATCTCACACTTCTTTACTGTCAAATCAATTCAAATAATTTAATTCATATTTTTCCTGAGTCATGTGGATGAGCTCAGATCAGGCCTTGAGGTTTCAYTGGCCTTCCACACATCTCTTATAGAGGGTTTCATCTATTTCTTCCCTAGCTTTTCTGCTGCAAGATATTGTTCTTTCCAAAATCAAGTCCTCAGGAAGGAGATTTGGGGCTTTCTGTCCTGGAACAGCATCTGTGACCATATCTGCATGAGAAAATGAAAAAGAATGGTAACATAGGATAGAGTACTGTCCCTTGACCATCCATGCTTTTAGATGTTTGGTAAAGCCATAGGAACAGTTCTGGGCTGGGTCACAAAGTATGGTTGGAAACCAAAGACTGTTGGTTTATGGTTTCCCATTTGTAGAGGGGAAGAGCAGTTATTGTAATGCCCTGRGCTGTGCTACACCATTTAGTCTCAGAGTCTGAAATCCTTTCCATCACAATTTTCAGCTCAYTTATTCATACCCAGTGTCATGTCCCTGGAGAGAAGGATTTGAGTGTACTGGTGGATGAAAAACTGAATATGACCCATCAATGTACTCTGGCAGCCCAGAAAGCCARCTGCATCCTGGACTGCATCAAATGAAGTGGTCAGAAGCTCAAAGGAACTGATTTGACAACACAAAGCTGGGAGGAGTGGCTGTTCCACCAGAGCGCTGTGCTGCCCCTCAGAAGGACCTCAATAGGTTGGGGAGATGGGCAGAGAAGAACCATCTGAAATTCAACAAAGGCAAGYGCAGGGTCCTGCACCTGGAGAKGATTAAGCCCATGTATGGGCTGGGGACTGACCTTGAAAACAGCTCTGGGGAGAAGGACCTGGGGGTCCTGGTGACAACAAGYTGTCCATGAGCCAGTAGTGAGTCCTTACCWGGGGATCATTAGGAAAAACATTGCCTACAAGTCAGGGAAAGTAATCCTGCCCCTTGGCTCAGCCTCAGGGAGGCCACGACCGGAGTGTTGTGTCCAATTCTAGGCTCCTCTCTGCAAGAGAAACATGGAGCTCCTGGTGACAGAGGGTGACAAAGATGATGAGAGGACTTGAGCATCTCTCTTATAAGAAAAGGCTGAGGGTGCTGGGCCTGTTCAGATTCAAGGAGAGGTGACTGAGGGGTGACCTKGTCAATGTCTGTCAGTGTCTGAAGGGAGGTGTCAAGAGGAGCCAGRCTCTKCTCAGTGGTGCCGAGCAAAAGGACACAGGACAACAGGCAAAAAACAACACACAGGAAGTTCCATCCGAACATGAGGAAGAACTTCTTTGGTGTGCAGTTAACTGTGCACTGGAACAGATTTTCGCAGAGAGACCAGAGAATCTCCCTCACTAGAGATACTGAAGAACTGGAAGCAATCCTGTGCAATGTGCTCTAGGATAACTCTGCTTGAGCAGGGAGGCTGGACMRGATGATCCACYGTGSTCCTTTCCAATCTTGCCCTTTCTGTGATTCTGCAAATCTGTAATTSTGTGATTCTCTCTCCTCACCTTTKTCCACCTCTGGTGTCCTCAGCACAAGAAAGACATRGACCTGATGGAGCAGGTCCAGAGGASGGCCAAAAAGATGATTAGAGGGATGGAGCACTTYACCTATGAAGACAAGCTGAATAAATTTGGGGTGTTTTGCATGGAGAAAATAAGATTYCAGGGAGACCTTGGAGCCTTTCCACTACATAAAGGAGACCTACACAAAAAATGAGGAGGAATATTTTTATGAGGACAATGGTTTTAAATTGAAAGATGGTACATTTAGATTAGATATAAGAAACAAATTCTGCACTGTGAGGATGGTGAGGCACTGGAACAGGTTGTCCAGGGAAGCTGTGGCTTCCCATATCGCTGGAATTGTTCAAGGACATGTTGGATGAGACTATGAGCAACCTGGTCTAAGGGGAGGTGTCTGGCCATGCAACAGAGTTGGGACTTGATGATCTATAATGTCCCTTCCAACCCAAATCATCCTGTGATTCTACAATTCTATGGTAGTATTAAAAATACAATGGCATGGGTAGCAGTTTAGGAACAGCACTTCAAAAAGCACAATGACTGGCACAGTGTACATAAATATGTATTTATATGTTTATACTATTTATTTTGTATGTGTTGTATATTATGTGTTTAGATTTCCATTTTAACACCATTCATCTGTTCATGATTTTGTTCACATTTAAACTTTTATCAAATAAGGAACTGAAACAGAACATCTAGAAGTATTTAGATCAAATAAAAACTTCTGAACTCTATAAAATTAAAATGTTCTGATTCCACTAGTATTCTTTCAGACTATTTTCATTTTAGAGCAAAAGTCATACTTTCAGTGTCTTTTTCTATTATGAATCACATTTTCCTCATGGAATTGTCATCATGTGCAAGGAAACAGCAATTTCAGTTCCTGGCTAGTTGTGCACAATGAATTTATCAGCTCCTCTGGTTTGCTATGACACGAACTCGAATGAATGATAATGATAACTATTCCATTTGGACACATCTCCTATTCAGGATTTTCTTCAGAACAGCAATGATCGTTAGTGTATTTGAACAGTGATACAAGATGAAAGGAAAATCCAGACTTTTGGAAGAAAAGAGAGACTCTCAGGAACTCTTTGTCAAAACCCATTACCATGACCTTTCCCCTGCCAAGAAAATCCTGCTGTGAGAGGCTTTGAGAATTGCCCATTAGTGCAGAGATTTGCTATCCCTTGTGCTGCTTGGGGTAATAGCTGAAATAAAGACATGTAGCTATATTTGTCTTGTGTACAGACACCATCTGGAATTTGCTTTAATCGTTTAATTGCAAGCCTTTTCTAGAATCTATAGATTGAAAACTTGTGTAGGATCAGAGAATACCAAGTAAATATAGATGACTCTTTATCCTCTTGTTGAAAGTTAGTTATCCAGCTAGTTTAGCTTTTTTGCAGCTGGAGGTGAAAAAGGCTTAAGGAGTAAAAAAACCAATTTTTTTTTTTAAATAGCATGGGCTGGGAACTAATTAGGAATTAATATTCATAAAGAAAATTACAGGCTTTGGATGCCAAGTTTCAAATCTTCAACATGCAGCAATCAGAAAAAATCCTCCCATAAGTCAGAGCAAACTCAAGTCTAATAACCTCYAGAAATGCAACCTGTAAACGTTCTATTAAACAGGCTGCACCCATCAATGTAAAAACTGGTACTCATTTAAAACTAGAACAAGAATATAATAATACCAAAGACCTTTCTTTCAAGGATTGTACCTTCAGTGAAAGCAAATGAACGCGCTATTCATTGCAAGTGGTATCTGTAAGAACTCTGTGCCCAGAATTTATAGAGGTTGATAASGGATGGTACAGTGCCACATAATTTCAAAGCAGTATGCTGATATTTAGGGTAGAAACCCGGCCTTGATGCAGTCAGTGAAGTTTTGACAAAATCAGGAAAGAATTCAACATTTCATGTTTTGCAAGTTTTTCAGAAGTGTATGTATTCTCACAACTTCACTGTCCTGTTMTGCCAAAATACTTGTGAAATTCCACCATTTCCATTCTACTTACTAGGCAGCCACAGGACAGATTATCAGAACAGTTGGTAATAATAATAATTTCTAAGACTATTTGTACTAATTTTTCTGGATCCAACTCTTCTCTGCCCCCACTTTTTGAGTGAGAGCTGCCTGATTCTCATTTGTATTGAGTTCTTTTTTGCAGCACACCAGAACAGGGAGATGAAACAGGATGCTCTGAGGCCCAAGAAGTAAAGGATGAACTTACGAGCTATGAAACAAAAATAGAAAGAGTGAAGAAAGAGAGAAACACAGCCAGGTAAAATACTGAATTGAGGACTAAGAAAAGAGCTTACAAGTCTATGATCATCACAGTTCTCCTTCCCATACACAGCTTCATAAACCTTATCTTCAGATAAGGGATTCTTCAGATAAGCTGCTTTTAAACAGAGGTGCCCCTAGCTTAGTACTCTATATTTGCTTTTAGACTCATTTGTGTGGCTTGTGAAGCAATGACTGAGCTTGCAACAACTAAAAGGGCATGGAAATGTGATTTACAAGGAGTCTACAAGCCCTSTGGCTCCTATGTTCATTCCACAAGCGAGAAAACCATGTAACAAGTGGGAAAAGAATGTAGCAAAACTCCTGCACTTCACAGGGTCACCAACTCAGAGGCAGAAACAGAAAAATAAATCAGMCAAGAAAGCCAAGCTCTTCCATAAGGACATGAAGAAGGAAAGTTACTGGCCACCTGCCAGAGTAAAAGCCATCCCACGGCACTAGGGTCATGTGTCACATTCACACCTCCCTGACGGTGTTACAGGAAAAAGAGGGACACTAAATGAAGCATAGGAGGACAGGAGATCTCTTTTCCTTAGAGTGCTTTCACTACTTATGTGCTGGGAGATGTAACACACACCAATTTGTCATCTGGGGCAGCAAACACACACATCCCAAAACGTGCTCCCAAACCAGCTGGTGAAAAACAAAGAAGGACATGCTGCTGGGGTGAAGGAGAAAAGTTTTGGGAAACCTAAACACGGTTAAAATCCAAGACATAATAGGTACTGACAAATGCCAAATGACAAGCAGAATGTGCTTCTTGTTACATCTCGCTATCGATCTCCTGGATTTCACGATTTAATTATTCTTATAATCACCTGCATTAGTGTGCTGCTGATTTTGACTAATATTATTATTAAAAAAGAAAATAAAATTGTATCATTTTCAAATCCACAGAATGTTGTACTACTGCAGAAATTTTAGCGCTTCAGAACTCCCTAGAGTTATGCCAGTGCTGAAAACCTGACTACCTATTGCGTATTTTATAAATTCAAAAGCATACCCTGGATGATGTATTTCTGTTGCAAAACAAAATGAAAAGGGGCAGAAATTGGAGAGCAGTTTGAGTTTGGCGGAGGAGACTGAGTGGGAAAAAAAAGCCTGTGGAATCAATGATGAAGCTGAGTGTCTTAAACACTCATTTGCAGTCATTCATCTCTGGCAGAAGATGTGAGCTATTATTCAAGGTGTCAGGAGTAAACCACAATGCTGGGTCTGTGTGCATCTTATGTGAGCAGAATGTTTGTGCTGGTGAGCACCTCCTTGAATTCGCACAAATCCAGTTCCTAAACTGTGTTGCTCAGGATGAATGAAGAATAGGACAAAATCTCCACAATTATTTGTGAAGAATTTAACAATCAACATTTTAGTTGAATCCAAGACACAGAGATTTCATGGGTTTGGTTGGGGTTTTTTTTCAGTGTTTTTTGTTTGCGTGTTTTTTTTGTTTGCTTGTCTGTTGGAGGGTTTTGCTGTTTTTTGTTGGGTTTAATTCCAGAGAGAGAACTTTGATGGGCATATACTTAATATTTTTCTGTTAAATTTTTTAAAGAATAAAAATAAATTACTTTGTTTCCATCAAAGTCTCTACCACACTACATCTTTCATTTTGGGAGCTGTGTTTTTTGGCTTTCTTCTAAAAGTGAGCACAACTGTCTTTCAAGAAATCTATCATAATAATGACAAAAGATTCTAATACCTCTAAGAGTTATTATTCCTAAAGAAAAATGTTAGTGGTCAGTTTTTCTGGAATGAAGATCCCTTGTCAGATAAGGTGACAGTTTCACTTCAGCAGTGAAACTCCTTGTCTGTATTCTACTCCTCTGTCACCTAAACCAGATCACCATTCTTTTCTGTTTGTATAGTAATAAAGCTCTTTTGTTGCTTCAGACAACTATTTTTTATGGACTTCAAATAAAGAGTTGATAAAAGAAAGTAAATTATTGTTATGGATTTCAAATATGCCTTTAGGCTTTTAGACCCAAAATACGGATGAACCATATACTTGACTCCTGTTCAAAACACTGTATTCTTTTTCTTTCAGACATATTATGAATGGTTATGCTGCAGACAAATTATTGTTTATATCCTCTTGTAAGCATTGTTCATATATAAATATATATAAAAGGCTGGCTTTTCCCTGCTAGTTGGAATATCMGGAATCACTAGAAATAGCAGCCCTGTATGTGTCTCGATTATTGAGGCTGGAATGACTGGTGGGAACTGGAGGGAGGATCCAGGTGATCCTGTTACAGCAATGYTGTTTCTCTCTGCTGACCCACATGGCAAATGAATGTCTTCAAAGCAAGTAGGAGGACAGAACTTTTAATATCTCTTGTCATGCTTCTTGGAGATGCATTAAAATATTTCTGTCAYGTACATCATTTTACACAAGAAAACAGCACTGAATAGGAGCTCTCTGRTTAACTACTGTTTTCTTGCTATCACCACGTAAGATCTTTATTGCATGAACAGAAATGTACCATTGATCAACAAGAAAAATAATTATGCCTGTAGAAGGCAAAGACCTTCACAGATCCATGACAATTGAGGCCATCCAGCCATTACACTGTTTTTACATTTAATCCTAACCATTTTGTTTTCTGACATTCATTCTCGTAAGAGCATTTACATTTTGTCCATCCCAAAGCCAAATCATCTCCTTTCCAAAGAGAAACAGAACCATCTGAATTAAAAAGGTGTCAGACCGAAAAGGGCCATGTAAGTGCTTAGAAAAAAGATTATTAACTCAGGAATGAGAATTTAATTGTATGGATGAAACTTAAAWATCCACATTTGTCCACATGGGACAACTCTTATCTTTCTGGTATAGAAATCATCCTCTTATAGGATGATTTCTATCTATGGTTGCTCAAAGAGATCTTGGAATCAAAATGGCAGCATGTTTTCCTCATGAAGTTCAGTAGAGGAAAAAATAACAAAAATACACGGGGGATAATTATGCTTTTCATAGTCAAATCCAAGATGTGCTATAATTCATGATGAGATGTGCTTCCAGATAGATCCACACACACTTTGGAGGAGATTCTTGTCTGRTGTAAACTGCTCAAGCTCTATTGGCTTTGGTAGAATTACAGCAGCCTACAATGGCTGGTGTCATGTGCATGAGCATCCATGAGCTTACCTTTTCATGTGTGTACAGATATGAAGAGTTTTATTTAATCAGATTTATGTAAAAGTATTTTTCTGTGRAGCAGAGGGTTAGTGACGCATCATGCAATGATAGGATACCCATTATTTTAGATTTCAGAATGTATCTTCTGCAAGTTTGTATTAAATTAAATTAAAGGAGTAACGTSTTAAACAGTATTTTAATAGGAAAAAAAAATTGTGGTACAAAATCAAGGGAAAATAACTTATGGCAGCTCTTTGAGAAGTTACACACTTTTTATTGAGGACYGTCTCTTTGTAGCTATAGGTATAAAGCATTTATCATTTGTTATCTCAGACACTCTGCCAGCAATCCTTGCTTTAGAAATGTATTTCATCACAGAACTGTCCAGCCAAATGGATGGCATTTCTCAATGCTAAATTTATGGCTCAATTAAAGTCAATCTTACCCTATCAGCTTCCTTGTGTGTATACAATTAATAAAAATAAAATGGAAACGCATCATTTCTCATGTCATGGTTTTCAAAACAGAAAAAATTTAAATCAATGCTCTCTTTACAGGTAATGGAATTTAGCATATGTCTGTAGGCTATGCTACTTTCACCTGAGCTGATAAAATGCAGGCATKGCTTTTCTTTCCTGCAAATGAGTCATTTATTCATGTTTTGTAGGCTTAGSGCTGACATCCACACAAAAGATTGCRCAAATTAAAGATTTAGGAGCRGTGTTATTGGGAGCTTGTTTGTTTTACCCTCCAAAACAGGTTCACGAAGGCTTTTCAAAACCTGCAGAGCTCTGTTTGTTGTCACTGTGCTTTATATGAGGCAAAGAAACGATCAGAACATGACAGGGACCAAGCAAACAGCGGAGTCCTCGCTCTGCCTCAGTGCTGAAGGATGGAGGGGTCCAGACATTACCAAATGGACCACATTSACAAAAAGACCACAGCCTGCACATTCTCAGGATGAAGGACTCAAAAAAAATTCTAAAATTATTTTGTGTCTTGTGAGAAAAAAAATACCATTGCACCATGTASTTTATCAGAACATGGATGAGGTATAATTGTATTTTGCAAGTGTTTTTACTAAGGTTTAGGGAAAAGCCATCACAAAGTTTATAACCTCACTGTTACACTTAATGACTCAGTGGCCTTCAGCCCTTCTATTTTTATAGAGATCTGTGTCAGGGAAATGTACAGTTGTAAATAATTCCTATCAACATATTTAGCTGCATTAAAAACAAAAATCTGAATATGAAAGGATTTTAAAGGATCTACAGGGAATATTGTTATGTCTGATCATTTTGTGGACCAGCAAATAGCTGAGCTGCATAGCAAAACATTTTCTTTTTCCTTT
>NW_026623343.1:1986148-1991464 GCF_030028575.1 Malurus melanocephalus
CCAAGAACAATGGTGTGTCAGTTTATCTTGGCAGCATTCCATGTTATTCAGTAATAGATGTCACCTCAATAGTTCACCACAAGCTCATCTCCAGACACAGTCGTTCCAAATCTATACAGTTCTACAGAGCTGGCAACAACAGGGGGAACTATTTATAATTACATTGATAAACCTCTTTAYCGTTCAGCCAATTGATTCTGCATTTGTGCCTGCTGCTCTGTTTAGCATGGTTTTCTCAATGAATTGTTAATATGCTTCAGTAAAACACTGACACTCACAAGCCACAGATGAGGTCATCGAACACGCAGTCCAACATGCAGCATGTATGCCAGAGTAGAATAACTTAATTAAATCCTTCCTCTGAGGATTAAGAGGGTTATTCTGACAGGCTTTTACAAGCCTGGGCGTGCTTGCTTGGTGCAGAGCAGAGACAAGGAGGCAGTGGAGCAGCTCAAGGCAGGGCTGGTACAGTGCAGGGCTGGGACACAGCCGGGATCTGCAGGCTGCATCCCTCCAGGCTGTGCCCAAGGAATGGCTCAGGGTGACTCTGGAATCTGAGCTGGCCACAGTGGGGGCTGGAGGGGTGGCAGTGTGGGAGAACCCCCAGGACTGACAGAGCCAGGGCAGGGACACCAGCAAGAGACTGCAGCCATGGGCTGGGATACCCCAAACAAGGAGCAGCAGAGGGAAATCAGCAAGAAGCAGATATCAGCAGAAAAAAAACCAATCCAAAGTACATGGAATAACAGACAGAAATCATAATGCTCACAACCACAAGCTTCCTAGGCCTCACAGGCAGAGCTGAGATAGAGTACAACCTGTGGTGAAAATAGGGGAATTTGAGAAGAGGAGGTGGAATGAGAAGGGCTCTAAGTGTCTGTGTTCTCCTCTTTTTTCTTGCCTCAGTACCCAAATGAATGATCAGAACTTTGTGCTGCCAATATAGTAAATTGGTAAAACAAAGAGATTCAACCATAACAGCACTCTGATAGCAGCTCACTTTTCTCACTACTTAGCTCAGATTGCATGATTGCACTGGGTTTACACGGCCAGGTTTTGGCAACAGTGAACTATAGGGGTGGCTTTATAGCTCTGTGAGAAGCTGCCAGAAGCTTCTTTCTTGTYCGACAGAGCGAATGCCAGCTGGCTCCAMGATGGACCCACCACTGGCCAAGGCCAAGCTCATCAATGAGAGTGTTGGCACCTCTGGGATAACAAATTTAACAAGTGGGAAAGTTTCTGTGCAGTGGCAACAGCARCTGGAAAGAGGAGTGTAAATACGTGAGAGCAGCAGCCCTGCAGACACCGAGGTCAGGGAAAAGCGAGGAGAAGGAGGAGGTGCTCCAGCCATCAGAGCAGAGATTCCCCCTGCAGCCCATGAAGGGTCATGGTGGAGCAGAAATGCACCTGCAGCCTGTGGAGRGCCCCACACTAGAGCTGGTGGTTGCCCGAAGGAAGCTGTGACCCCATGGGAAGCTCACACAGGAGCAGGGTCCTGGCAGGACCTGGGGACCCATGGAGAGAGGAACCCAGGGTGCAGCAGGTTTGCTGACTCTGTGGGGGTGGCTCACACTGGAGCAGGCTGTTCCTGAAGGACTGGCTCCCTTGGAAAAGGAGCTGTGCTGCAGCAGATTGTGAAGAACTGCAGGTGCTGGGAATGACTCCTGTTGGGGAACCATCTCCCWTAAGAAGGACTCCACATTGGAGCAGAAGAGTGAAGAATTCTCCCTCTAAGGAGGAAGGAGTGGCAGAGAAAACATGTGATGAAGTGACTGMAGCCCTCATTCYCTGTCCCCCTGCACCTCTTGGCAGGAGAGGTAGAGAATTGTGGTTAAAGTTAAGCCTGGAAAAAAGGAAAGGGGTGAGGAGATGGTGTTTTTAAGATCTGCATTCACTTCTCATTATCCTACTATGATATGATTGGTAATAAATTAAACTAGATTCCCCAAGTCAAGTCTTTTTTCCATTGTAGTACCTGGTGAGTGGTCCCTCCTTGCCCTTGTCTTGACCCAAAAGACTGTTATCGTATTTTCTTTCCCTTGTCCAGCTGAGGAGAGGAAAGACAGAGCATCTTTAGTTGCTCTCTATTTAATCATGGTCTGATTTCTCTTGCTCATACCATGATGCTTTATGCACTGGTTTCTTCCCATAATCTTTCTTCCTTTCCCAGCTCCTGTTGGAAGCTTTCTTCTCACCACTTACTGTTGAACCCGACACCTATTTTAGCTGCTCAGCACCAGCCAGATTCTCAGCTTCTCTCCCCAGGACTCTTACCATGAGTCTGACCTCATTCAGTCCATCTGTTTCTTTCCCCTACCATGACCAGCCTTTGGCTTCAAACGTTTTTCCAGTCCTATGTTGGTCGGGCAGTAGGGAAAAACCTTGGCACAAGTAAAGGCATATGTAGATAAAATGGGTGATGAATGGATTGAAGGCAGGCCCTCAAATGCAAACTTGGTGTGGTCCATGGTAAGAAGCTTAAAACTGATGAGTTCATTAACATCTGAGTGAACTGACAGATGAAAATGGCTCTGAAGTAGCCAAGCATAAGTTGATTCCAATATGATTCATACCAACAAACCTAAAAACAAACACAGAATCATTGGTGATGAAAGTTTCTGTACAAAAAGAAGCTAGGAGGAATCGAAAAATGAAAATGATTGGTTAAATTATTGGTAAAKACACTGATGTATTTCCAAGTAGTTTGCATATATATCTACATATAAAAGATGGATAAAGATGGTCAATTCTGGGAAGCAAAGGTGCTGTAAAAAATTTTAGATTATCTAAATCTAATCAGAGGAGTATGATTTTTTTGGTAGTTTTATGACCCTGAACACCTTGCTAAGGAAGTAGCTCATGTAAAACACATTAAATACAGAAAGAAGACAGCTGAAAGGATTAGTGCTGCTCTTCCGTGTGTAAACAGAAGAATATTAATTGAGAATGGAAAGGTCATATTACCTCTCTAAGTGCACTGAAGGGATTGCCTGTTCTGAAACTTAATGAACATCTGAATATAAAAATCTGAATGTTTTGCCTTTAATCATGTTACAGAAAATCTACATAGATCGCATACTGCTGCTCCTCTAGGTCCCTTCAGTCCTTTCTTTTCACTACATCAGTCCTATCAGTCCTCATGTAATGACCATGCAGAGTTATGTCTTATCTCTGTGCATTGAAGGGAAAGAAAAAACATGCTTACACTGGTAGTTGAGACAGTAATTTGTTTCTTGTGTTTATTTATTTGAAATTACTGAAACTACGTGATAATAGATTTTAAGCTGACAACAACAAAACCAAATCTGATCTATATCACAATAGAGATCAAAGCTTATAATTCTCATCACTGGCAGTATTAAGATGCACAAGAGGGTTAATTTGTTTAATTCAGGGCCAATGAGGATCATTTCTTTTAACTTCTTGTTATCAAGATTTTCAGAATCACATTGTTCATCAAGCAGTCTTCACAGGGATCATTGTCTATTATAATGTCAAGGGATATYTGGAGACAAAATTCCAGATCTTGACAGCTGATTTGTGGATAAAGCAGCATGTACTACATTTTTGTGTTCAAAATCCCACCTGATGTCTTGGTATTTGCAGGTTAGTACATAGAAGGCCCCATTCTCAATTCCACCTGAACAAATATGAGTGTAGAAGCTTATCATCTGCCTCAGGCTGGTCCTCAGGTTCTGGGAACATACTTGATAAATGAGTACACTTTCCGAGGAAAAATGTCCCTCTTCTCAGGGAGTAATACTTTTTTAGTTTTTGATCTCACCTTGGGGACAGTATATTGTTAAAATTAATTCCATTCAAGATATTCTGCATGGTAATTTTATCCATATTTTGGGGGAAAATAAAAAAAAAGGCTTCTGCAGTGTCTCTAGTTTCAAGTAAGATCACACAGGCACCTGTGCCACTCAAGTGATATAAGTGGTCTACATTCATCTTTATTCTGGAGTGGAGTGGAGTACATTCATTTATCCATCCATATATATATGCAAGAAATTGAAAAGACTTCCACATGCAAGTGAACAGCATGCTTCTAGTCAGATATAAAGCATCTAAAACAATTCTCCAYTTCTCTAAGCATGCAGTTATCATATGTTGATCTTTATGACATCAGCAGTACTTTGCATCCTAAGTGTCAGCATGGAATGGACACCTGGCAGCATCTCAAGATATAAAGAACCTCAGACTATTACACTGACAGAAGTAAAGACAGACAAAGGGAGCAGAGACAAAACTCCCTGCAGTTCTACAGGGGAATTGATGGAGATAACCATGGGAAGACCCTGAAGATTTAGAAGTTTGAAGAAGTATTTCAAAGACTCAGCTTTCTCTGTATCTTTGKGAAAACCTCCATTTGAATGTCTAGCCTTGAAGGTGACCAGGATTCTAGCTTTGTGCTTCAACTATAGTCATAATTCCAAATCACAAAATGTTTTTAGCAAAACTGCTATGTGTAAATGGACATTTGTAAACAAGGACCATCTTGAGCAACTCCTGTCACTAGTCACTAGTCAAGGAAATTATGGCAAGTCCCTTTTTAATTCTCKACATCCTACTAAGAGTGACATTGAGAAATGCTTTTTTAAAGTCACCTCCTAATTTCTCAGTCTCCTAAAATACTGCTCCATAGCAATAATATAGTGTACTTTAACATTCCTTAAGTAATCCCACTGTTTTAATAACAACACCAAAACAAACAAAAGAAAATCCCTGCCTCAGACTCTAACTGATTCCTGCAACAGATTAAAAAAAAAGAAAACAAACAAAACAATAAATGCATTTTGTCATCATTCTCTTTGGGACAGGGAGATTGGTGATTAATTATTCCAAATATCAAATTAAAAATCCATTATAAGAGTATCCTTATTTCTGTAGGTAAACAAAACTCATTATTGGTTCATTCTAGAGATAACTGAGAATAGTCTACCTTGTTTTTCTAAGACTTATAGTGATTAAAACTGTCACACCTAATATGGGGATGAAAAATTATGCTAAATTAGGAGACAAGAAAAATTTAAATGTGCCTTCACATCAGGACTGCACAATACTTATTCAGGGATGCCCTGTAATGCTTACTCCCTCATAGATTTACCACACAGAATACAGTTAAGCTAATTAGGGAGAATTCATTGTCTTCCTTTAATTAGTTAGTTGTTGCTAGCACACTGAATCAAATACTTGTTTCCTCTCCTTTTGTTTCTATTTTCTTTCTTTCTTTCTTTCTTTCTTTCTTTCTTTCTTTCTTTCTTTCTTTCTTTCTTTCTTTCTTTCTTTCTTTCTTTCTTTCTTTCTTTCTTT
>NW_026623343.1:1991699-1996464 GCF_030028575.1 Malurus melanocephalus
TTGTTTTGAGGAGCTAATCAATTCATTGTCATCAAGCAGGCAGATATCTGAATGTTCCAAGACTTTGTATGGAAATGACCAAAGTAACAGGTTTGAACAGTAAGACAGTTCCAGCAAATATTTGCCAGTGAATTTATAAAGTTTATGAATGRCTGCACGAATATATGTTTATGGGCTACTTTTATAATAACTGTAGYGGTGAATGTATCTGCATTTTAAAAAAGATAAACATTTTCACAGGCAGCTAATCTTACCTGGATAAATAAAAGAGATTACCCACAAAAACTGCAGAACACTTGATTGCTCTGTACTGCATTTCTTGGTCTGTGTAGTCTTGTGCTTGCATTTACTTCTGACAGTTAAAAAAATACATGGTTTAGTGGATAATATCCTGTACTTTCAAAATAAAATTWAAAAAAAAAAAAGGAAACAAAAAGGCATAATTTCTAACATAGATTTCAACATCAAAGCATTTTTTATTTATACTAAGAGGCAAAGTACCTGCCTTTTGAAGGTCTWAGTAATTGGATGTTTCCAGTCTCACAAGATTTCTGTTGTTTATCAGCTCTTCTCAAGTAAATTTACCTTCTATATGGTCTTCTCTTGTTACTTTTACCTTCTGAATAATTTCCTGTACACTCCTCCATGTCTTTTTTCTCCCTGATCCAGAATTTCTGGTTTCATCCGCACTCCTTCTTTCCTGCTTATACCTCACATAGCTCCATATCTCTTTCTCTTCACCCTATCACCAAATGCTATTTTCTTCTCTGAACTCTTTATATCTCCCATTTTCAGATTATTATAATTATGTATTTTCCCTTCTACATCCTTTTCCTGGAAGTACTGATCTCCTCTGATTTTACTGTGCACTGGGAATATACAATTTGCTTGTAGCCAAAGCAACCAAAACCAACACACACTTCCTCTCCAGAGCAGTCCCAATGGCATCTCAAAGATGGTCTTCCATCACCTATGGAAATAGGATTTATTCTACTGAACTCATTTAGGTGTCCTTGTAATGGCCCAAAAACACAACACAGTCCTTTTGGATCAGTATGTTTACCAGGAACACTTCTCCGTGACAATTCTTGTAATTATGTCCTGGCTGAATGTCCTCCTTAAATTCTGGTCAGCAAAAATCCTATCAGAYAAGAGCTCTCCATGAGTTAAAACCTGCTGCAGGACCTTGGGTGAGATTCTAAGGCAAGGTCAATAGCTTTCAGTTGAAAAGCTTGTGTTTAAACAGTAATTAGCAGTTTCCTCTCTAGGAGAAAAAAAAATGGAAAGGAAAAGAAAAAGGAAAAAAAAAAAGATTAAAAAAAAAAGAAAAAAGAGCAAGAAGCAGAGAGAGTGATCTGTAAAATATTTAAATCTCCACCTCGTAAGATTCAGCTAATCTTGTCTTGGACACAAAAGCACTTAGCAGAAGCACACTCCCTGGCAGGCCTCACATCCAGCAATTATACTTTCCCCAACATGTTATGAGTATTTTGTTTTTTCCAAAGTGGGTCAGACCCCAATAGAGAATCCAGGAAAGTTGTCTGTTGGAAACTGAAGCATTTGCACACAATAGCATTAATTTGCCTATGCTCAGTGTCTTGTTAGTGATCCTGGTGATAGCWATGGCTACTAAGGGTGCGTTGAGTTGAAACAGGCCTTCGGAAATGAGGGTTTGACAAGGCTTAAACCTTTCATTCAAATGGTCTCTCAATACTGAGAACAATTGTATCAAGTCAAAAGATAACTCTTCTTTTTGACCCTGCCATTCTCTAGGGAATGCTGATTTACACTGCTGTACTGTCACCTGTCTGCAAATGCTGATCACTTGTATGTCAAAAACCCCTTGAAAACTGTGTTTGAGTACTGCCAAGTGTCTGACTTGATCTCCAAACACAAGTAAACTTCTGTATAGTGCTGTCTCACCATACCTGGCTGAATGAAGAATAAGAGTAATYGCAAGTTAACCCAGCAATTTTGAAAATCTTCTGAAATTCTGAAGAGAAATAGGATGACTTAGGAAATGAAATGTAAGTTGAACTCTCAATTTTCTCAGTTTTTGTAGATTCAAATAAAACCCTTCATTATTTTAACTCTTAGGGATGTTGATCTTTCAGATGTCCCTCCTTTACGTTTTCTGTTGTAGTTGCTATCATCTAAATCCCATTGTTGTTATATAGGATTATAATTAACACTGGGATCTGTTGATTCTGCAACACATTATTGGTGAACCTATCTAGACAGAGACTTGATTTTCACATCCTTCTGTAGAATTCATGCACAATTTATGCCTGCAATGGTCTTGTAAAATGCTTTTGGCATTATGGATCAGGCATCTTCAAAGTTATCACCAGCCAAATTTTCCAACATGCAGAGTTCCCAGTTCTCCAAAGAAGCCCAATAGGTGCTGCAAAACCTCACCAGTTTTGCAAACCATCAGTGTATTGAAAAGTACTCAATTCAAAATAAGCACCTGCATACTCAAAAACTAAAATCTGAGTTCCAGCCCCTGATGGCATGAAACAATATGACACAAGTAAAGAGAGATTGTCACCTATTACTTCCAACTCTTTACACTCCTGTATTAGGGGCATTGAATGAGAATCGGAAAAGAGCTCAGATGACGCAAAAAGTTCTTTATGGGTGGTCAATCCAGGACTCTTCTTGAAAGAGTTTTTTTCTGACTCCAATGGTTTGCATGGTTTCAAGGGGGGAAATATACCTGGAGCAGAAATGGTCAAACAGAAATGGTCAGACAGAAATGGTCAAACAGAAAGTGTAAGTCACTTCAGAACTCCTACAGCCTCGAGTGTCTGGAGTTGAGTCAGTGCACTGCGTGTGCATGCCCTGCTTGCTCGGTAGCAGGACATTGAGATGTAATTAACTCCATCTTCTGTATTTAAAAAATATTTTACAATTATTTTTGTTAGTTTGTTGCTAATTCTTTCCACTCTCCTTCCTTCAACTCCTCTCGCCTTTCTTMTCTTTTCACTTCAATCATGTCTATGCAATTTTTGTTTTGGTTCTTTTTTGGAGGACTGATGGTGTTTGTTCATTTGTTTTAGTTTTTAATTCTTACATTTACCTTAGAGCTACAAGTGTATGCTACAAATAAATTAGTGGTTTAAACTACAGAATAAATSCTGCTRGCATTTCTCTCCTGGGCATGCCCAYCTAAYAAGGCYAAGGAAACCCRTGGGAATCTGAAATCCTATTTTCTTCAGTGGGAGTGATGTGTGGCTAGAGAGAAATGTACTCAGCTTTTTAAGATACTTCAAAACAAATCTCTCAAATGAAGTTCAAAATAAGCAATAAGCACAAAATTCTGAATCTGGAAATCATTCTTTAATTTCTAATCAAGGAAGTCAARAGTATAAAATTCAGAGAGCACATCTCATTGAAGACAAAAGCATTGAGCTCCTCAGTGATGCCATCAGAATTTGGTCCACAGATTTTACGGTGAAATTCTGACACACCCTTAATGTTGCAGTACACACTATATTGCTATAATTATTATTTGCTCCTATTCAGGACTTGAGGTACTGCTTGATGACTGCTCTCATCTAACCAAAGCTAGTAAACTTTGKACTTTGAGCACAACATGGTCACAATCATAAAACTGTATTTCTCATCYGAGAAAGAAAAAACCTCATGAAGTCCAGGGGCTCATTTGTCCCTTTTGCAGGAACSAAACACAAGGAAAAATGCTTGGTTTTTGGGCAGCAAGTGGTTTGTGCTGCTATTGAAAAGTGCAGCAAAGCTGGATGTTTTCTTTAATCCTAAACATGTTATCAGGTTACACGACCGTGGAGTCAAAATAATGTTTTTGTTCACTCTTGTTTTCCATTTGCAGAAAGTTCRCATAAAATCTCTGGAGTTCTGTTCCAAGAGCATTTTGTAGCACATTAATAATATACAGTCTTCTTGACAGTGTTGTTGGCAGTTCCAGAGAGAAATAAAAATAAACTCGGAACAAATCAAAAACAAATTTGTGTTTTAAAAAAAGTGTGCTGAGTTGAATAACAGTTTCTCTTTTTTTTTCCAATTATCAAAGTAATGTATTCAACTTGAAACAGCTTTTTCCAGATGCAATAATTTTGAAATATATGCACTTCCCTCCCCCCTCCCAAAAGGAAGAAAGAGAAAGGGAAATTCAAATTGGAAATCTTGATTGAAAAATTGAATCATTTCCCTTGGAAAATGTATTWAACAGAACATATATATTTTCCCTGATTTGCTTTCAGTGGAAAAGAGCAATTCACTGAAAAGGAAATGAATTCATTAAAACTTTCAGAAAAAAACAAATCTGCATTTCTGGTCCTCAAAAAATCATAACTAACAAATGTCACACATCTTTAACATATGAAACTATGCCTCTTGCTTCAAATGCCACACTTTTCTGTGCAACAACCAAAATAGCAGGGTGGTTCTTTGTTTGGCAGGAATAATGCAGAGATCTTTCTTAAAAGATGTCTCCTTTCCTACCCTTGGCCATAATGGCTTTTCCTATTTCACTTTATGTTTTCCATCAGTTGATCTTGTAGTACTTATTTTRTAGTTTTTTAACACTTTTTCTCATTTATTAGCAAACACATCTGCAACGAAAGGAGGGCCAAGGACAATCTCCATGCTCGGTTGAATGCGAGGAAAAATGTAATGACCAACTCATATATTATAGTGTGAAATACTTTAGTGGCTACATTAGAAACAGTGGCAATTCACAGTACTGTACTATGGCATTCCAGCACAAAAAAACCCAAAAAACAAA